>NC_090258.1:17546553-17576553 GCF_037325665.1 Littorina saxatilis
CTTTCTCTCTCTCTCTCTCTCTCTCTCTCTCTCTCTCTCTCTCACTCTCTGTCTGTCTGTCTGTCTGTCTGTCTCTCTGTCTGTCTCTCTGTCTCTCTCTCTCTCTCTCTCTCTCTCTCTCTCTCTCTCTCTCTATCAGACTCTCTGTCTGTCTCTGTCTCTATCTGTCTCTGTCTAGCTCTGTCTGTCTGTCTGTCTGTCTGTCTGTCTGTCTGTCTGTCTGTCTCTCTCTCTCTCTATCAGACTCTTTGTCTGTCTCTGTCTAGCTCTGTCTGTCTGTCTGTCTGTCTGTCTGTCTGTCTCTCTCTCTCTCTCCCTCTCTCTCTCTCTCTCTCTCTCTCTCTTTCTCTCTCTCTCTCTCTCTCTCTCTCTCTCTGAGCTTTCTACCCTGGACATCAAAACTATGAGCAATTAGTCTAAGACCTCAAATACTCCATAACACTGCACTGAAACCTGTGATCTCAAGAATTATATAAAACCTTAATACAGCTACAAAGATAAGCTATACCTCGTTGAGTAGTGATAGGTGTAGATAATAGCACGTGAGCAAATGCTGAAATCTTCTGTATCCACTGCGCTAGGGACAATAATACCTTCCACTGTATGTTTAAAGGGAAAATGGTCAATTTTGTTTCAGGTCTGGAATTACTAATCCTTACTTTTCAAACTAAGGGTATCTTTCTTTCTTTCTTTCTTTCTTTATTTGGTGTTTAACGTCGTTTTCAACCGTTCAAGGTTATATCGCGACGGGGAAAGGGGGGAGATGGGATAGTGCCACTTGTTAATTGTTTCTTGTTCACAAAAGCACTAATCAAAAAATTGCTCCAGGGGCTTGCAACGTAGTACAATATATGACCTTACTGGGAGAATGCAAGTTTCCAGTACAAAGGACTTAACATTTCTTACATACTGCTTGACTAAAATCTTTACAAACATTGACTATATTCTATACAAGAAACACTTAACAAGGGTAAAAGGAGAAACAGAATCCGTTAGTCGCCTCTTACGACATGCTGGGGAGCATCGGGTAAATTCTTCCCCCTAACCCGCGGGGGGAAACTAAGGGTATATATATTTATCCTACATACGTGAGAGAGACACCCGTGAGATAATAATCGTTCAAATCACACGTGTGTATATCATGTAAATGAGGTCATGTCAAGCAAGTCTGGCAGGGACCTGTTTTTCCACTGCTTATGGTGCCAAAGCTAGTCACCGAGACAAACGTCATTATAGAAACAAAAATTGCGCTCGCTAATTACCCTCCATGAATCTTTAGAACTAACACGTCACGCCACACTTTCAGAGTGACGTTTCTTTGCTTTGACGTAATAGATTGCACGAGGCTTTACAAGAGATCGAGGTTCCAAAACAAGCGTCTTCAATTTAGCTGCCTCGACTGCAGGACATTTTCAGTCAAATACACGTAAGTACAGTATGTAGGATAAACAGAATACTACATGGCTTGCTGTGTTGTACCAGATTTACACTCGTTGCTTTTTCAAATAGTGAACAGCTCGCTTTCGCTCGCAGTTCAATATTTTAAAAAAAAAACTCGTGTAAATCTGGTATGACACAGCAAGCCATGTAGTATTCTCTATATAGCTTCAAGGACAGTTTAAGCAATTCATCTTTGCTAGAATTACGTACTCACAGACAGACATACATATGCACCCCCCTCCTCCTACACTCACGCCCCCCACAACCACACCCAAAACGTAACAAAATTAGATAAATAAAGAATAGATATATAAATGAATAAAGAAACAAATGGATATATCTTAATACACTCATTGGCTGCATATACACTTCTGTAAACCATATACAGGGCTCCCCACGGACGCCCTTACTATAGTGCGTCCCGGGACCCCCACTCTTACATTGTAGAGGGTCCATGGACCCCCACTGCAGTATTTTAGAGGGTCCATGGATCCCCACTGCAGTATTTTAGAGGGTCCATGGACCCCCACTGCAGTATTTTAGAGGGTCCATGGACCCCCACTGCAGTATTTTAGAGGGTCCATGGACCCCCACTGCAGTATTTTAGAGGGTCCATGGACCCCCACTGCAGTATTTTAGAGGGTCCATGGACCCCCATTGCAATATTTTAGAGTGTGTTTGTTTGTTTGCTTAACGCCCAGCCGACCACGAAGGGCCATATCAGGGCGGTGCTGCTTTGACATATAACGTGCGCCACACACAAGACAGAAGTCGCAGCACAGGCTTCATGTCTCACCCAGTCACATTATTCTGACACCGGACCAACCAGTCCTAGCACTAACCCCATAATGCCAGACGCCAGGCGGAGCAGCCACTAGATTGCCAATTTTAAAGTCTTAGGTATGACCCGGCCGGGGTTCGAACCCACGACCTCCCGATCACGGGGCGGACGCCTTACCACTAGGCCAACCGTGCCGGTAGTAGTATTTTAGAGGGTCCCAAGGGTCCAAAAGCCGAAAAGTCCCAGTGTACTTATAAAACATTGTGGTCACGTATAGTGTACTGCGAAGTGTCGATTGCAGTCTGATAATGGTATCTACGGTACGCACGATAAAGGAAATTTAGTGCGTCCTAGGACCCGCTCTTTTAAAATTTACTGCGTCCAGGGACTCCCTCCATATAATTATTTCTAGTACGGGTTTTCGGCTTCTAGAGCGTATATTACGTAGGGACGCGCGCTATGGGGAGCCCTGATAAAAAAAATTCGATGACTTAGAGCGTGTCATAGAGCGTGTCGCTTTAAGATTGTAAAGTGTGGCGATGCCTGGCTTTCCAGGTGTCAATGGAATGTGCGAAAGCAGGGGGGGAGATAGGCGATAGGGAGGACATCATTGCAGGATCAGGGAGGATTGTTTCTACAGGTAGCATGAAAAGTCGTCAAGGTGTAGATGTCTCTTGCTATTATCCTTATGATCGCTTGTTTCTACCTCTGTGTCGGAATGTCTTTATTTCTGGGTTTTTGAAGTCGGTTGCGGAGGGGGGGGGGGGTGAGGGGGTGGGGGGGGGGTGGTAGACGAGGAATGGAAGAGTGAGAGGGTGTGTGTGTGTGTTCCTGTGTCTGAACAGAGAAAGGATGACGTGTGTGTGTGTGTGTCTGTGTTTGTGTGTGTGTGTGTGTGTGTTTGTGTGTGCGTTTGTGTGTGTGTGTGTGTGTGTGTTTGTGAGTGTGCGTTTGTGTGTGTGTGTGTGTAGGTGTGTGTTTGTGTGTGCGTTTGTGTGTGTGAGTGTGTTCCTGTGTCTGAACAGAGAGAGGATGACGTGTGTGTTTTTTTGTGTGTGTGTGTGTGTGTGTGTGTGTGTGTGTGTGTGTGTGCGTGCGCGCACGTGTGAGTGTATTTGTATGTGGCTGTGTGTCTGTCTATCTGTCTATGTCAGTCTGTGTGAGTCTGTGTCTGCCTTCCTGCTTACCCGTCGGTCTGTCCATTATGTATGTGTCCCTTGCGTGCATGTTGTTTTTGTTTTGATGGCGCTTGCAGCTTTTCGTCTGTTAAAAGATATTGCCTTAGTACGACTCTCAAACACATTACTTTAACCGATTTTTTTTAATGTATTGATTTTAATCTTAACATGAATATCACTTTATAAAAAGTCTTAATCACTCTCTATCTTTTTTTTATCGCTTTCTTTTTCACACACACACACACACACACACACACACATACACACACACACACACACACACACACATTCTCCTTTTCAAACAATAACAGCTTTATTTTTCAAACACATCAAACTGAAATAGTTCAACACAATAAATCTTGTCCAAACTGTATGTACAGCTTATAAAGTAACTCAAGTATCTTTGTGTTTCAAAGATAACAATTCGCAGCAGCAGTAATAACAACAACAAACATGTCAGCACAAGTTCTGTGTATCTGGCATGGAACATAACAAGGAATGTAAATAAAGTATGAGATCGAAGGTGCAGGAAGCCAATTTTTAAGTTCTTGGCTCGTTCTTGTGTGTGAAATAAGTACAATGCAGTCAGCAAAATGCTTCATCTTTACAATGAACAGGTGAATATACAAAAGCGAAAAACAAATAACAGTACCCCCCCCCCTTGTGTTGACAATCACTAAATTTTGATTTATGTCAGAGTTAAGAAACGGCGAAGTTTGTATGCATAGTGTAACTAGATGAGCTTGCAATAATTTGTTTCTTGAACAGGAAACTGTAAGCTAGGAAAGCCAGTCAGCTAGAAATAAAAGCTCCTAACAAAAATGTGCTTCTTGAGAAGAAAATAATTGTAAGTCGCGGAAAGCTAGTGAGCTAGCCTACACAAAATATCAACTGAAACATGCTGTGAATTTTCACTTACAATCACAACTACTCTACGTACTCCAATGTTTGTTCCCATCTTTGTGTATAGCGCAGCGTAAATTCTTATTCCAAAGCAAACAAAGTTCCCCTTAACATACATCCAAATTCTTGTTCTCAAGCGGTGCAATCTTTCTTTCTCATGCTGTCCAAGTTTTCAATATCGTGCAATCCAAATGGTCAGTCTCTTGTGGTCCAAATTCTGATTCTCGTGGGAATATTATTCTTAATCTCACGCTTTCTGTTTTTCCATGCAATGGACAAGATTAATCCAGAGATTACAAATAAAACAAATACGCAAGAAAGTAATATTCGTTTTAACTCTAATAAAATAAATGCAGTCGAATCTGTCGATAAAAAAACCACACCAAGAGAATGACCAACAGTGGTCTTTACAGACAGGTAGTCGCTTGAGAAAAGTGAATTATATAATAGAAAAAACTCTTTCTTTACTTTATTTGGTGTTTAACGTCGTTTTCAACCGTTCAAGGTTATATCGCGACGGGGAAAGGGGGGAGATGGGATAGAGCCACTTGTTAATTGTTTCTTGTTCACAAAAGCACTAATCAAAAAATTGCTCCAGGGGCATGCAACGTAGTACAATATATTACCTTACTGGGAGAATGCAAGTTTCCAGTACAAAGGACTTAACATTTCAATTCTTACATACTGCTTGACTAAAATCTTTACAAACATTGACTATATTCTATACAGGAAACACTTAACAAGGGTAAAAGGAGAAACAGAATCCGTTATTCGCCTCTTACGACATGCTGGGGAGCATCGGATAAATTAACCCGCGGGGGGAAGAAAAAACTCGTCTGGGATCCTTCAGAGTGATCGTTATGGGCGGGCGGGCGTTCGTTTTCGAGAGGTGGTCGAGTACATGAAGTATTTATCTTATTCCAGATTTACCATTATAACTTTCTCAATTCAAGTCAGCCATTATTCCTCACAAACGTTAACCGTACATCATACAATAAATGATGCGCCGTTCTTTTAACGCGCATAACTGATAGTATTTATTTCTATAAAAGTTAAATATATTGCGTGCAATTTACACTGAAACTTCCAATTATATTAATTACCAATGACAAGTCAATCATCCGTTGTTCGTTAGTCAGAAAAAGAATTGCAAGAACTCGATGCAGGTCCTACATTTCGAAATAGTCAAAACTAAGTCACATTCAAGGAAAAGATTTCTCGTAGTCACAGACTCAATAACCTCACATTAAAACGCCACTAGCCCTTGTTTTCTTCGTTTAGTTCGGTCGTTTGTTGATCCCTTTCTTTGTTGGAAACAAATCAAACATCGTTTAACTAACGATTCAAACGGAGTGGCCTGAACACCCATCCGCCTTTCTTCTATGATCCTCTTGTCTCAAGCAACCAAAACAAAAAGGAAATATATTTTGAAATCTTCTTAATCATCAAACATTTTCAAATCATGTCAAAAAAACTGAAAGGCCAGCATTTCAAAAAGTAAAGAAAAAAAATTGGTAATAAACAGCAGGGTTTTTTCACTCTTTTTCATAATCTCTTATGCAGCACAAACCATCACAAATATTCAAAATACCTTAATAAAAAGAGTCTAAAGAAAGAAAAAAAGAAAAAATGAGTGATCTGCAAACAATACAAAATCTTAACACATTTTCAAATCATTCAACTTAAACGGAAAAATCATCATGTCTTGACAGAGAAGAAGTAAAACATTGAGCGACAAAGAAAAGAGTGACACAAAAGGAAACAGAAGCAAACAGAAAGAAAAGAACTGAAGGACTTAAGCAAAAGAACAAACTGAAGTCAACAATTTGAAATGTCTGTCTGAAACAAATCATCCGGATTAATTACACTACACCCTGTGCCTTTTTGATAATATGCAGCCGTTACGTCTAAATTCTAGACAAGAGTGACGTCATTCGTCAACGTCACATGAGTATGTCACCGTCACCATCCAAATGACGTTGAAAAAGTCGATTGGCTGGTTGTGACTGAGTAGTGTTGATTGCAATGTCCGGCTTCCAAAAGCGTCTGCCGAAACAAACACAATCTTGACGTTTTAGATTCCATCTCTTATTGTTTAAATGTAAAAGTCACATCTTCAAAGGGACATCTTCAGTAACACAATCAACAACCATGACCAAAAATGCCAAGACAAAATAACATATTTGCCTTTTCCTCACAGCTTGATTTAAAGATTAAACAAAAGAAGAGCAGATCAAGCCCAGTTGTTTTTGTGTTGTTGTTTTCAAGCAATAGCCTACAGGTGCTGCACCTATGTCCTTGAGTCATCGTCCATTTTTCCTTGGTTGGTGAGCTTCGTCTCAAGACGACCTGACCTCAGCTTTATGCTGAAGGAGCAGGTCTACTTTTTCTTGCACCAATTTCGAGTCTGTTTCTGAAGCAAAATGTTCACGTCTATTCGGTGAGCTCACTAAACTTGAACACTTGGATATTATCAGAGAGGAAAGTTGGAGTCATTTACTCAAAAACTTTTGCCAGCTTCACAGATTTGAAATGGCTTTACCTTTCTCAGTTCTCAGAAGGGCAGAGTGGTTCTTTGTCCTTGTTCAACCTTCCTCCCATCAGGACAGTTGGACGATGCTTTATCCTGAGATGGGTAAGTCAAGGTTCTTTTCTGTATCAAACAGTATTTGTCGGTCGTTGGTTAGTGGGGGGGGGGGGGGGGTGAGGAGAGGTCAGTCTCCCGTTATTCGTGATCCTCCGTGAGGGACAGCGAGGAATAGGTCCAGCTTCTCTGTAACAAATGACGATCCCGGGAGCGAGGAGGTAGGTATAGGCATTCCTCAGTCTCCTCAAGACTGCTTGACCTCAGGTTTATGCGGGAGGGGCATGGAGGCGGGAGAGGCCATGTGGACGGCCATAGAGTGGACACCGGGCAGGGCTGGACACATACACGCCTTGCCTCCCAGAGACATCAACCCAGACCCCAGCGACGAAGGTTCGCTGAACGCCGCCATCGACGACATGGGGGACAGCCCCAACCCGAAGGGCGATGACGCAAACGGGGAGGACGTCATCGTGGGGCGAACATCCAGAAGCGAGGGCCCGGGCTTGTGGAAAGCGGTAGTACCGCCACCCAGCTGCGTCATCAGGTCGTGACGGGGACCAAGCAGATCCGGACGTGACGTCAGCAGATCCGGACGTGACGTCAGCATCTCCGACATGCGCGACTTCAACAGCTCGGCGTGTGACGTCATCATATCTGAGCGTGACGTCAGCATATCGGCGCGGGCTTGCAAGGAGGATAGGGTCTGAAGAGACGGGTTGGTGGCGCTGCCGGCCGGAAGCGGGAAACCGGAAGGGTGGGCTGACGCATGCCCAGAGTAGCCGAAAGAAAAGTTGGCGGCGGCAGCAGCGATGTAGGCGTAGAGATGAGGGTCTGGGGGGATACCGTAGGGCCAGGTGAGAGCCATTCTTTGTCGCTTGTCTTTCATACGCCTGTTCTGGAACCACACCTGTACAGAGGAATGAAATATATGTCAATTTTACCGGTGATTGCCAATGAAACTAGTGAAATAACCCAAAGAAGAAACGCTACAAGTGAAGATTTCAAGAGCGGCCCATTATACCAGCCAGCAAGCCACACCTTTTAGCTTTTTTATTGCATTTGAAAGCTTTTATTTTGTCGCAGCAAAGTTATGGCTGTGCTGAAGTTACTGCTGTGTTGACAAACCTCGGTGTGACTAGTTACCGTAACGAAGTGACCATTTTTGGGGGAAGGTAATCTTCCAACATTTCGAATAAGACCTATACACACACACACACACACACACACACACACACACACACACACACACACACACACACACACACTAACACACTAACACACTAACACACACACACACACCACACCCACACACACACCACGAAAAAATGCATAATCAGCCAAACCACACAGATACCAAAACAAAACCAGAACAATTAGTCTGCAAGAGCACCGACCTTGATAGTGCTCTCCGGCAGGTTCATGGCAGCAGCCAGCTCGCATCGCTTGGGACGAGAGATGTAGTTCTCCTTGGCGAATTCTTTCTCCAGCAAGGTGATCTGGTCCTTGGTGAACGCCGTGCGGTAACGCCGGATTCCGCCGTCAGAGGGCCCACCTGTTCATAGAGAATACACCAGATTTAAAGTTCGTGTGTGTTGGGGTCTAGGTCCAAGTCCCTATAATTATTAGGTTTGAGCACGTGGCTGTGACGACGTTAAGCAGGATTGTTTGATCAGTCAGGTTCGAATAAGACAAACACACACACCCACACCCACACCCACCCACCCACCCACCCACACACACACACACAGCTCTCTATTGTTTTAAGAAGATAAATAAACTGAGAAAATTATATACATAAAATCAATCAATCAAGCAAGCAAGCAATGAAAATGATTAAATAAATAAATACATTAAAAAAATGATATAAAAAGAATAAATAAACAAATACATCAATCAATCAATCACTCAAACAATCACTCAATCAACCAATCAACCAATTTCAGATCATGTCCACTCTTAGTCACTTCGATTTGACAATCCCACGAACAACGCAACCCCGGCAGAAAAGAAAGAAAAAACAAAACACTTTCATCGCGGACAAAACTTGAAAAACAAATTACCAATCATAACAGACAAATAATCGCATGCCAAACAAAGCGCGTGCGGAAACAGCGCATACGAATACGACATGCGCACTTCTCACGTCCGGGGCCTAAACGACAGGCACTGATTGGCGTCTCGTCAATTTCACGCTAGGACAGCTGATGACATATTCATCCCCACCCTCCAATGATGCGGCCCCACCATGCTACTCAAGCAGTCACGTGACACACAAAAAGCACGCGCCTAAACAGAGAAGCGCACGTGCTAATATGGACCGTTTTCGCTGTCGCGCGTTCAATTGTCCACCCAGCCACATGGGATGGGGATGAGAGGATGAAGTACAGTGAAACCTTTCTTTCCATACCTTCAAAATCTGACAGTAAAAAGGGCTTGGAAATTGAGAAGCCGTAATCTTTGAGTACATTTACTAAGGTTATAAACAGAAAATCTGAGAAAACAGTGTCTTAAAACTTGAAAGGGAGGGAGTCTTAAAATCTGGGGTCTTAAGATCGAAGCTCCACTGTACATGTACCGGGAAATTAAACGTCGTGTTACATTGGTGGTGCGAAAGGGTTTTATAAAGCAGGCGTCGTGTTTTTATGACAGTCAATCTCTCGACGGGTGAGAGGGCCAAACTGCGGACTTCCTGGCAGGAAGCGAATTGGTCAAGCTCACACAAGCCGTTGCTCCATACGAGGGGTTGTCGGAAATTAGGATACATGTCCATTGTCAGAGTTAACTCGCTCATGAAAAGGTCAATAGCTTTCAGACTTAACTCGCTTATTAAAACGTCAATGGCTGTTCGATTGTCATTGAAGTGTGATTTGAGAATGGCTATCATGTCTATTGTAAAAATTCAGCCATTTATGAAACCCTTGTTCCTACTACTGGGCATCAACACATAGTGGAACAATTGACGCTGTGTCAATTGTCGTCGCTTGCTCATTTGTGAAACGTATGCATTAAACAGCTCTTATTCTCATCATAGCCTGAGAGCAATGCGTATATTCAGACCTGGGAACCCCTGTTTTGCACGTGGAGTATTCTCAAAGAAACTTGGCGCATTTTCAGAAAAATTAGTGTACTCCACACATTTTTCAAACCTCCCAAATACTGGATTGGTTTAAGATGCGATTGTGAAGAAAAGCAGTCTATGAATATGTTTGATCGTATTTATTTTCCACCCACCGTACTGATCGCATTTTAGACAATCAAGCGTACAAAATACGCCGAAATCGTATGGGATCCCAGGTCAGCCTACAAATACTAGTATGCATGTGCATGGGTGTCAGGTAATGTAGGCAATTAGAATGTTCGTGTCATAATCAAAAATCACATGCTGACGAATGTAATTTCCCTGCTCTACTCTGCGGTATTGACTTTGGCTAAAAGGTACGACAAGAAGTAGGTTAGGAAATTGAAACCGGGTAATAACAAGAAGAGCAAACGCTCGATCGAGTCACTTTCGCAGTTCTGAATATTATATGAGGCATCAGATGGACAGGAAGAAATTGCTATTCACAACACAATACAGATGTAAATAATTTGATGTAAAGAATAATCCTATAAAGTTTGAATCAAATCCGATGAATAGTTTCAGAGATATGATATTTCAATTTTTTTCCTTCAAGACATACCTGTGACCTTGAAAAAGGTCAAAGGTCACCAAAGCAGACGTCAAAGTGTAGAGGTCACTGGGAGTCACGTTCACATAAAATTTGAGCCCGGTCACTTTTATAGTTTCCGAGAAAAGCCCAACGTTAAGTTGTGTGTTGCCGAACAGAAAAGGCTAGTTATCTCCCTTGTTTTTCTGATAACGTTCGTAAAAGGCTACAGATGTAAATACTTTGATGTAAAGAATAATCCTACAAAGTTTCAATCACATCCGATGAACTTTGTCAAAGATATAAAATGTCTAATTTTTCCTTTGACGCTGACCTGTGACCTTGAAAAAGGTCAAAGGTCAACGAAACCATCGTTAAAGTGTAGAGGTCATTGGAGGTCACGACTAAACAAAATATGAGCCGGATCGCTTTGATAGTTTCCGAGAAAAGTCCAACGTTAAGGTGGTGTCTACGGACGGCCGGCCGGCCGGCCGGCCGGACAGACTAACACTGACCGATTACATAGAGTCACTTTTTCTCAAGTGACTCAAAAATGGGAAGAACAAAATGAATTTAAAAAAAATACAGACAGAACAGAAAAAAAACCCACAAAAACCAAATAGAAACAAAAAAGGAAATAGAGATCTACGCTTCGCAGTCTGTAACACACACACAAACAAAAACACAAATGCACCCCCCCCCCCCCCCCCCCAAAAAAAAGAAGAAAAAAAAGACCTTATGAAAATGATTGCGAAATGTATTATCTCCCTGAAGATAAAAGTACAATCTGGAACTCAAAACGATCGAGACACAGAGTCAAGACGCACAAATCTAACTTAATATTCAATTTTGAATTAAAAAAAAATTTTTTAAGTCTGCTCGACTGTGATGAAGGAATCCGCTTGCTAGAGATTCTGCCTCCAGGTGTGTGTGGTTTTTTGTTGTGGTTTTTTAATTGATTTGTTTTAATTTTAAGAAAATGTCAGTCTCAAAATGTATCTGTGGCTGACTCTCCACGATTTTTCTTTTATATATCTTAAATCTCAGTATTTTCTTAATCGTGGTATTTACACAAAGAGTCTTTCAACAAGTGAAGTTTGAGTATTGAGTTTTCACTTCAATATAATTTCTCAACAGCTAGATACAATAAAACAAATTAAACTTTTTTTTTTAAATGACTCAACTCGACTCGATTAGGCGCACGTGTATTGCTGGGAAAAACACAGACACGCGCCACCCCCTCCCGCTGTGACCTCAATTATTCTTGTCCTTTACCAAACGACGCAGAAGGGTTAATAAGCTATTTGTATGACAATGAATGATTAAATGTCCATTTCTTTGACAAATAGCGTTAAAGGTGACTATTCCTTTCAGGGGTAAAAACGTTCACTGCGTTTCTAACGTCGAAGGCAGCGTTTCATTGGCTTTTCCTTTGTAGGAGAAAATTCACCGACCCGGGTATTATAGGAACATATTTGGCCGTTACTTTAATTTTACAGCAACATTGTGGAACTTTAAACACGGTGCAAGATGAATCATTGGCAATATTTTGTTGACCAAATCATCTCTTGATTCATGCCATCTGTCGCACAAAGAATATTTAGATTTACTTTGATTATTATGTGGGTCACAGTGGGTGACTGGCAAACTGTTTATAGAAAGGTTAATGTTCATAATCACTATGAGTAATGTTCCCATCGTTTGAAGAAGCACCCGTTAAAAGACAGTCATTATAGGAGTGTCTTTATGATCTTATTTTCAAATAAACGGATACTGTTTTGTGTGACTGCGGACCTATTGACTCTAGCGAAAGAACACACCTGTCCTTACAGATGGCCAAAACTGCGCAGTTGCTTTTTTTTCTTGGACGCAGAAAACCAAAAACTGAATTCAGTTACGGTTTTAACTCTGGATTTGTTTGGGCAAATTTAATACCAACGAATTATTTCAACAAACCGACAAGGTAAAACGTACAAACAAATGTTGCGGTTTTCTTCCGTTTTACCTTTTAAACTCATCACAAAAAAATCCTTTGTAAACATTTGTTTTTGTTTTTTTCATATACTTATTCCTTCACACTATATCTGTCGGATATTCTTATTCCTTATTTGTCAAAGGTGTAAAGCAATTGACAATGCTGTCAAAAGCCTATACTATAATATTAAATCACCTAGGCAATACACCAATGCTAATCCCTAATGGTATTAGGCCTTGTATTGCGGGGGGGTCGAGGACAAAACTTGAAATAAAGCAAAAATAAAAATATGCGCTTTTTAACCTTTGCCGTGCTTCCTGGGTTCACCTGTACCCAGAGACACACTAAAATCATTGTAACTCTGGAACCATTAAAGGTATCGTTTTGAAATTTTAAGTATCTCTCACACACCTAATTTGCTCTCTGTCTGCAAATTTTTAGTGTGTACATGACAAAACATCAGAATTAATTGATTATGATAATTTACATAAACACTACCGATGGCGCGGGTTCACACATACCCATACTTTTAAAGAGTAGTAGTGATTGTAACTATCCCTCTGCCGACGGCGCGGGTTCTGCTACACCCATAATTACCAAAGCGGCGGAACAGTGTCTGTCTGCCTGTTTGTCTCCAAGAGACTGTCTGTCTCTCTGTCTGTCTGTCCGTATCTCTCTGTCTGTATCTCTCTGTCTGTATGTCTGTTGTCAGTTGCTCTGTCTGTCTGTCTGTCTATCTGTCTATCCGTCTATCTGACTGTCTCTGTCTGTCTCTCTCTCTGTCTGTCTGTCTCTCTGTCTGTCTCTCTCTCTGTCTCTCTCTCTGTCTCTCTCTCTTAGTCTCTCTCTCTGTCTCTCTCTCTTAGTCTCTCTCTCTGTCTCTCTTTCTTAGTCTCTCTCTCTCTCTCTTTCTTAGTCTCTCTCTCTCTCTTTCTTAGTCTCTCTCTCTCTTAGTCTCTCTCTCTCTCTTTCTTAGTCTCTCGCTCTCTCTCTTTCTTAGTCTCTCTCTCTCTTTCTTAGTCTCTCTCTCTCTTTTTTAGTCTCTCTTTCTTAGTCTCTCTCTCTCTCTCTTAGTCTCTCTCTCTCTCTTTCTTAGTCTCTCTCTCTCTCTCTTAGTCTCTCTCTCTTTCTTAGTCTCTCTTTCTCTCTCTCTTTCTTAGTCTCTCTCTCTCTTTCTTAGTCTCTCTCTCTCTTTTTTTAGTCTCTCTCTCTCTTTCTTAGTCTCTCTCTCTCTTTCTTAGTCTCTCTCTCTCTCTCTCTAGCTCTTTCTTAGTCTCTCTCTCTCTCTTTCTTAGTCTCTCTCTCTCTTTCTTAGTCTCTCTCTCTCTCTCTCTTTCTTAGTCTCTCTCTCTCTTTCTTAGTCTCTCTCTCTCTCTCTCTTAGTCTCTCTCTCTCTCTTTCTTAGTCTCTCTCTCTGTCTTAGTCTCTCTCTCTCTCTCTTAGTCTCTCTCTCTCTTTCTTAGTCTCTCTCTCTCTTAGTCTCTCTCTCTCTTTCTTAGTCTCTCTTTCTCTCTCTTAGTCTCTCTCTCTCTCTTTCTTAGTCTCTCTCTCTCTTTTTTAGTCTCTCTCTCTCTCTTTCTTAGTCTCTCTCTCTCTCTCTTTCTTAGTCTCTCTCTCTCTTTCTTAGTCTCTCTCTCTCTCTCTTTCTTAGTCTCTCTCTCTCTCTTTCTTAGTCTCTCTCTCTCTTTCTTTGTCTCTCTCTCTCTCTTTCTTAGTTTCTCTCTCTTTCTTAGTCTCCCTCTCTCTCTTTCTTAGTCTCTCTCTCTCTCTCTTTCTTAGTCTCTCTCTCTCTTTCTTAGTCTCTCTCTCTCTCTTAGTCTCTCTCTCTTTCTTAGTCTCTCGCTCTCTCTTTCTTAGTCTCTCTCTCTTTATTTGTCTCTCTCTCTCTCTTTATTTGTTTCTCTCTCTCTATCTTTCTTAGTCTCTCTCTCTCTCTTTCTTAGTATCTCTCTCTCTCTCTTTCTTAGTCTCTCTCTCTCTCTCTTTCTTAGTCTCTCTCTTTCTTAGTCTCTCTCTCTCTCTTTCTTAGTCTCTCTCTCTTTCTTAGTCTCTCTCTCTCTTTTTTAGTCTCTCTTTCTTTCTTAGTCTCTCTCTCTCTCTTTCTTAGTCTCTCCCTCTCTCTTTCTTAGTCTCTCTCTCTCTTTCTTAGTCTCTCACTCTCTTTCTTAGACTCTCTCTCTCTCTTTCTTAGTCTCTCTCTCTCTCTCTTTCTTAGTCTCTCTCTCTCTTTCTTAGTCTCTCTCTCTCTCTTTCTTTGTCTCTCTCTCTCTCTTTCTTAGTCTCTCTCTCTTTCTTAGTCTCTCAGTCTCTCTCAGTCTCTCCCTCCCCCTTTCCCTCCCCCTCTCCCTCCCCCTCTCCCTCCCCCTCTCCCTCCCCTGCAAGAGGTCGGTGAAGGGAGAAACTCGATGCAACCACTGAAGTAGCGCTGTGGGTTTCAGTGAACCCACCCCGTCGTTAGAGAAATAAACGCTAAAAACCCTCTTTCAAATGTATGGGTTCAGACAAACCCGCATCGTCGTTAGAGGAATAAACGGTAAAAACCCTCTTTCAAATGTATGGGTTCAGACAAACCCGCATCGTCGGGAGTGTGTAGTCAAAAGCGGCATCCGGCAAAGGTTAACGGATGCTTTTATTCTGAAATGGAGCAGGAAGTAAAACTAAAAGAATATATGTACCTTTTTCTCCTGTTGTGTGCGAAAAAAACAATGTGTGACAAAAAAAGATTAAATAAACAAAAACATTCAGTCGGTTTATACCGCCATGAAAACAAGGCCTATGTGGGAATTTAACGTCGCACAAAACACGTAGACTCATCGTTGACGTCTATGGGCCATACCTTTTCTACCTTTAGCGATTTGGCACACTCAAATCGCACAGCATCCGCGATATTCTTACACTACCACATCCTTGTATTCCATTTTTCGCAAAAGTGACTCGAAAAATATTATTGCTAAGCACCTCTTTTTATCTAAGCATTGACTGTTGCCCATAAAACAGTGGGGCCAAGATGAAATGGCAGTTTATACCCAAGTTCGTTTTCATTCCGGATTTCGCGGTGAGACGTTAAAAGCACAGTCCTTCTCTTGAAAACAGTCACGGTTTCTATCTGGCTAGACTTTTACACGGGATAAGGCCAACTCTCCACTTGGACACCTACCAACAATCAACACCTTGGCTGTTTCCTGGGAAGATTGGGATTTTTTTTATGAATGCAATTCGCGGATTGACACTGGTGGCATTTTGGACATGCAAAAATGTCTGTCTGTTTGTTACATTCAGACAATAAAGTTTTATTGAATTGAATTCATTACAAAAAACTTTTGTTCTGGTAGTATTTTATTTTCTACCATGTGGAAGTCATTGTGTGCGTGTGTGTGCGAGTGCGTGTGCGAGTGAGTACTGTTGTTAGTTTAGCATTGTGTTTTCTGTTCCTTTTATCGTTATATGATTGTCTACCATAATTCACCATTATCATTTTGACATTATTTCAAACTTGTTATATTACAATCGTCCGCCAAATTTTATTTGCTTTTAAGAGTACGCTCATAAGCCTAGCTTGTTGTGCTCCATGTTCCTTATTTCATGTATGCGGCAATATTCCAATGAAATTTACTGAATAAACTTGTTTAAACCACAAAAAAACCACTCTTCACAGAAAGTACCCGATCTGTTGAGTTTTGGTATGTGTCCGAACGGAGGGTTGGTTTTACCCCATGTTAAAGCTTGGCCTGAACTCGCGGTGAGCCGAACCGTTTACACGGACTCTACTGTGCCTTTAAACGAAATGGAGAGAAGGAGGTATTTTCAATCTGGCGGCCTTTCTTTTCTCTCTGTAAACAGATGTCACGAGCTCAGGGGGGAAATAAAGGAAAACGATTATTGTCTGTTTTTCGGGGGCCATTTGGAAGGCGACATTTGCTAGCCCAAGAAAAATTACAAGTTTATTTCAAACGTTAACGATCAGCGTTAAAAGCCGGAGACGAGCGAATGGGTGAAATAAAAAAAGTGATGTCGTATTGATAAAGCTTTGTGCAAACATAAGCGGCAGTGGACAGTGAAAAGTCAGTTGGGGGGCTGAAGATCCTGTACGATCACAACGGGTTGGGTGCGAAAAGTAAAAACTAACGTCTTCATGATCATCCTCGTCATTTCATTTTAAAATATATTTTTGTCATCAACTACATGTGGGTTGGGACTTTTTTCTGTGTGTGTGTGTGTGTGTGTGTGTGTGTGTGTGTGTGTGTGTGTGTGTGTGTGTATGTGTGTATGTGTGTATGTGTGTGCGTGCGTGCGTGCGTGCGTGTGTGTATGCGTGTGTGTGAGTATATTTTGTTTCTTTCAACAACAAAACTGATTTCTTGCACACTAATGCGCAATAATAATATGCGCAAAAATCCAAGTGATTTAAAGAACTTGCATATTAATTTTATTTTCGGCGTAAACAACACCTTTCGACAGCGGCAATCTTCTCTCCATCAATACCACCCGTTATAATTTTTCTTCGCCGCCATAGAAACGCAGGTGTCTCTGCATTGGCACAGGAGAACTGGTTAACCGTTCACAAGACATTACAGTTAAAAACCCTTTGTATAAACGACAGAACATGTTGCTCTAAAACTAACGCTGAAAAATAATGCACAACAACTATCAGTATCACACATGATATGTAACCTGCATAAGTCATACTATTTATTTAAAACGAATCAAAAATCGGAATAGGCCCCCAACCCCACAATTACAACGACCCCCCACCCCCCGCGGGTCAGGGGGAAGGATTTACCCCTCCCTGGTCCCCCCGCGGGTTAGGGGGAGTTCCATATTGGTTGGGACGAGAAAGAATTTACCCGATGCTACCCAGCATGTCGTAAGAGGCGACTAACGGTTCTGTTTCTCCTTTTACCCTTGTTATTAAGTGTTTCTTGTATAGAATATAGTCGATGTTTGTAAAGATTTTAGTCAAGCATTATGTAAGAAATGTTAAGTCCTTTGTACTGGAAACTTGCATTCTCCCAGTGAGGTCATATATTGTACTACGTTGCAAGCCCCTGGAGCAATTTTTTGATTAGTGCTTTTGTGAACAAGAAACAATTAACAAGTGGCTCTATCCCATCTCCCCCCTTTCCCCTATCCCATCTCCCCCCTTTCCCCGTCGCGATATAACCTTGAATGGTTGAAAACGACGTTAAACACCAAATAAAGAAACAACGACCCCCACCCTTGCCCCAAATACTTACAGCCTGACAATCTTACCACCTCTGATCGTTAAAAGAACATCAACTCACGTGGCCACGGCCTGTTGTCTGTTTAGCAAGTTATCGCAAAGCCTGCCCCCCTTACAACAGCGCCACCCCTTAAAAACCTGTAATCGTTACAGGTTGCCATTGCCTTCCAACTGCCCACCCAATAAAACCTGTCGTCACCTTCGGAAATTTCTAACAGACGGCAGAAAGCGAAAAGCGCGGGTAATTGTAGTGTCGGTCAACCCAGACTAATTGCACGACATGGAAAAGCGCGGTCCTCTCAGTCGCGCTCAGAATCTCACCGGGTCTGGGTTGTCCGAGACTTTTAGGGTACTTTACACTTCTCCCGATCATTACCAGAAATGGGTCTTTTGTGGCACAAGTTTGAGTCGCACCTTTGCTCCACAATTCGGCGAATTAGAAAGAGATTAGTTACACAAGCCTCTTCACCCGGTCAACAGGTCAGAGTTTTACAAGTTTTACAACCCTAGGATTGAGCGCAAATTGTTGGAAAGAGGGATGGGATGGGATGGGTGGGGCCCCTCTTCAAGAAATTATTTCTTGGTCGACTGTTGAAATCAGCTTCTGTATTAGTTGTTACATGAAAGCATCTGACTAACACCAAATTCTACTGCCCTTTATAACGGATGCCTTCTTTGAATTGATGGCGTGATATGATAGTGATAAAAAGATAAAAACCTAACCTTCACATTTTATCTTCATAATTATTAATATTTTAAGTGTGCGTATCAGCTGGGGTCCAGTTTACAGTTTTTATGTCTTCGTATCTCAGCCTGGTATTGTTTTAAACGGTCGTTTGGTTTTTTTTTTTTTTTTTGGGGGGGGGGGGGGGGGGCATTACTTGTTCTGCTAAATATTCTACAAATAAGAACAGAATAACACCGGATAAGCACATGCTGATCGGCAAGTAAACAAAAAAAACCCAAAAAATTGGCATTTCTTTCTGAGGTATTGAATACTTGTGACAATTACACCCCTTATGAATAAAAAGGCAAAATGATCAATACTTATATATTTAACTAGCAGTTAAGCCCGGCTTCGCCCGGGAGTAAGCGGAGCCCTGTAGCAATTTAAGACGCTCGCTATCCCATTATCATTAGCTTTACCTCCTTTGTTTGGATACAAAAAAAGAGTTATCTCCCTTACCTTCTAGAAATTTCCGGAACTGTCCAGTTAATTTTTCATTCTTCATTTCTTCCCCTCATAGGAGCAATAGCGAGTCTCTAATATCACTGGCATGATGTGCTTGCTACAGGTGAACAGTAGGCACTGAACTGGTCTTGCACCATATAGGCTGTATTCAATAAATGGGAGGTCCATAATCTGAGAAAGGAAACAATGAATCAAGAAACTAAAACCCAGGTGCACATCTGCGGCACCTAGGGAGTGTATGTGCACACTATCTTGTTCCTGCCTCTTGCCATCTCAGAGGTATGGCGACCACAGACAGACAGACACACAGACAGACAGACACTCTCTTTTATTTATATGTATAGATTATTTTCACTCATTATTTATTTATTTATTTGCTCACTTATCTATTTATTCATTCATTTATCTATCTACCTATCTATTTATTTCTCTTTGCCTGCATGTTGGCTGGGTTTTGTCTTGATAAGGCCAAAAAAAAATAGTCTGTTTACGGTAACCCGACCGACCCTATTTTTTTCGCGCGACCCTAGACTTTTTTTTGGCATTTGGAAAAAAATAAATAAAAATAACGTAAAAATATGTTTTTTTGGAGAAAAAAAAAATCCCGACCTAACAGACCTCTTTTTTGGGGCCTAAGTTAATTTCTGAGTTTTGTCTCCATTATCACAATGGGAGGGGATGCAACTTTCGCCTATCTGATTTTTGAAAGAACAAATAATAAACAAATTCAGATTCTCACCTGAACATGGTTCAACGGTCGCTACTAATGAGTATCCATACACGATTTGTTTCATGCCAACGTTCCAGGTTTCTAGAAAACACCTGCTATACTTTATACCTCTGCCAAAACTTTTCATAACACGTTTAGTGCTGGCGAAACTGTCGGCTACTTAGGGCCTTTTACACCTGGGCTATTCTAGGCGACCTTGACCTTGGCCCGCTGTGCCTCGGGCAAAGTCAGCCACTTTTGCGCGTTGTTTGAATGGTGGAGCTGTACGATGGTGCACAAACATTGCTGTTATGGCGTGTGTGGAAGTGATTTAAGACACCGTGAGAGATCACACATGGTCGGTGTTGGATGGGTACCGTTTTCCAAACCCTCTAGAGATTTAGAAAAGTGCCGAAAATGGATTAAACTATGTGGAAGAACGATCGAGAGGTTCAACATCGAAAAAGTCAACAAAGACACCTACATTTGCACAAAACACTTCGTCGGGGGGCACTTGAAAATGACATGCTGTTTTTCTTCATAAGTATAAATGGAACAAAAAAGATTGTACCATGCTTTGACTTTATGTGCTGAGAGAGGAAGAAATGGTTTTAATGTAGCTTTTTCATATCCCCATAAACCAAAGTGTGATACTGCAGCTAGTTAGCAAAACAATTTCATTGAAAAACTAGACAGCAAGTGACACATAGTCTACAAACCAATGAACACGAAGGCATTTAAGAAACAGGATCATTCTTTTAATCTTGTCTAAAATTTTGAACATGAATCTCACTGCAAAAACACAATCTAACAGAAGTGGCAGAAAAACAAAACTACTTCAGCATACAAATGGCCCAAAGAATATGGTCTGAAATCAGACAAAAAGCATGACAGCTCGGTGCTTGCAGTTGCATACAACAAGAACACAAAAATGAAAAAAAAATGGTCAAACTGAACTATGTGTCGTTCAAAGGAAAAATGGTTTGCCTCAAGGAAAAAGACTTGAGAGACATCACATAACTGTACAAGCTCACAAGAACTATTGGTTGTAATCATGAGTACGACTAGACTGAAATGATAAATAATGTGCATCACAGTACTATTCAAGCACTAAAAAGTGCCTCTCACTAGCTTGTCACCAAATAAACAAAGTAGGTTGTAACAAAATTGCAGATTAATAAAAAAAATAGTTCAATCAATAGTATATATATGTGACTTGTCACACCTGACATTAAACTAGTGATTTCCATCACTATCCTTTTCAGGCATTAAAAATAGTTCAAAGCACCTAGCCCCACATAGAAGTAAGAGGCTCATTCACAAGCTAGTTAAAAGCTTTTCATTCTTTTGTTTTTCTCAAAAGAAAATTCATAGTATGACAACAGTATTCACAGCAGGCAGTTTTAAATTGTAATTTTAAACAGAGACAATTTTCAGTTCACGCGTGAAGATGATTTTACTGACCAAGTTTCTCCCCATATATTTCATAACCCTGCAGGTGAAAATGGGAATACCAGCACAGAATGATTGTCAGTGAAAATTTAATACCAACACTTCAAACTACATCACTCATCATAAAACAGAAACTGTGACTCCAGAGTGGATTTAAATGAAAATCAAAAAGTGGAAAAACTCATACTCTGATAATTGACATTGTTGTCCAAGTGTTTCAAACTACATCACTCATCATAACTTGAACAGAAGCTGTGACTTGGATTTAAATGAAAATCAAAACGCGGAAAAACTCATACTCTGATAATTGTTGTCCAAGTGTTTCAAACTACATCGCTCATCATAAAACAGAAGCTGTGACTTGGATTTAAATGAAAATCAAAACGCGGAAAAACTCATACTCTGATAATTGTTGTCCAAGTGTTTCAAACTACATCACTCATCATAAAACAGAAGCTGTGACTTGGATTTAAATGAAAATCAAAACGCGGAAAAACTCATACTCTGATAATTGTTGTCCAAGTGTTTCAAACTACATCACTCATCATAAAACAGAAGCTGTGACTTGGATTTAAATGAAAATCAAAACGCGGAAAAACTCATACTCTAATAATTGTTGTCTAAGTGTTTATGTGGTTAAAAAAAACCAAATGTACCTGATCATGAATTAAATCAGAGCAACCCATATGTTCATTAACCATTCACTGCCACTGGTCCATACGCATACTCTTCAGTTTCAAAAAGGAGATGGGTATTGAAGAGGCAGTGCTACTGTTAGTGATTCAAAGTGCCATACATCCCATCCTAGTGCTGTGAAATGGGGATATATTCAATATTTCATGGAAGCTAACTAATATTTGCATGTATGCATGCAAACATACTGTGACAGTACTAATACAGTAAAAGCATTATTGAGGGTGAACAGCCTGCTTTGCTTGGTTTCAGTGAGGAGTAACAATACTAACAATAACAATATGAATAATAACATGCCTATGTTGTGAAATGTAAGTACTTGCCACCCCACCTCCCCCCGGACACTGGCAAAATCCCAGGAGAATGTCCCCATCTTCGCTGACGATTATGCACAGTTTATATGAGGAAGTGTGCAGGTAGGTTGTCTGCCTCTGTGTCGGTTTTACCTCCGCGGTGTAGACGAAAAACTTTTCCACTTCTGCACATGTATGTATCTCAAGTTGAGCACATGGCCATAAAAAAGGCGATATATCTTCAAAGGATTTGTAAGTTTTCGCCTTCTTCTGGTCTTCTTCTTCTTCTTCGTACGACGGTTGTGTCAGACTCGGAATCTGGAGGATGCCATGAACATGGACGTTCTTTCCAGGTCCTCCAGTGCTCCCCACATTTTGGTCCTCAGATCTGTTGGGTCAGGCCCTTCTTCTGGTCGAAATCGTTCTTTTTCTCAATCAGATAGTTCAGGATGTCAACAACACCGATCCTGGGTGCGTTTGATGGGTCACTTTTTTCTTCGCGGATGTAAAAGGATCGCGTGGTGGAAATCCGATCTGTCGAAGTTTTTCGGAAGGCTTTTCTTGCACGTCCTGTCTTGTAAAATCCGGATCGATCGGTAGTTCCAACTGCTGTGCAGTTTTTACAAGTTGCAGCAGACCATCTCGTCTGTATCCAGTAACAGTATCGACAGCGAGTTTGCCCGTACCCAAGGGGAGTAACTCGAAATGACTCAGCGCGCGGTCAGCTGTAAAAGGCCCTATTATTGTCTTGGTTGGTTTCTTTCATGGTTGGTTTCTTAGATTCAATAACCTTGCACACTATGAACAGTGTTAAAGACAGCTTCATAAAATCTTAACCAACAATAAAAGTAACACGTTTAAGGCCAAATTACGTAAAATACCACGGGGTGTGGTAATCATAAAAACCAAAGGTTCACAGAAAGAAGAAAGAACGAGACATCAAGAAAAAGAAAATAGCCGGCACTATAAACTTCAATGAACAGCAGCTCACATAAAAGGAAAAAGAAAATAGCCTAGCATAAATTCGGCCATAACTCGACAGCATAAAGATTTCCTTATGTGCAAAAAGTGGAAAGGTCGTAACAAAAGACCACCTTTCCTCAAAGAAACAAACGCACAACCAAATCTTGACACACACGATATCAGTAATGTTCTTCTTCTTCTTTTTCTTCCTTTTCTGCATTATTAAGCTTTGACTCCCACGTACATTCATGTTTTGCACGATCGGGTTTGTATGTCCATTACTATTTTCCACCGCCATACTTTTTCTTCTTCTTCTTCTTCGTTCATGGGCTTAGACTCCCACTTTCACTCGTGTTTTTAGCACGAGTGGATTTTTACGTGTATGACCGTTTTTACCCCGCCATTGAGGCAGCATACGCCGATTTCGGGGGAGGCATGCTGGGTATTTTCGTGTTTCTATAACCCACCGAACTCTGGCATGGATTACAGGATATTTTCCGTGCGCACTTGGTCTTGTGCTTGCGTGTACACACGAAGGGGGTTAAGTCATTAGCAGGTCTGCACATAAGTTGACCTGGGAGAAATCACTCTTAACCCACCAGGCGGCAGCGACCGGGATTCGAACTCACGACCTCCCGATTAGGAGGCCGACGTCTTACCACCACGCCACTGCGCCCGTCCACCGCCATACAGGCAACCATGCTTCGTTTTCGGGGCAATCTCAATAATCATGAAACATCCTCACCCCGCACAAACTAAGACTTGTTTTTAAGTTCATGTATCAGAACTCGGTATTCCAGATCCCTGGCCTGTACATGCTCATTTAATATGAAACTTATACACTTGAGAGAAAAGCCAAAACATGTCCTCGTGTGCAAGAAGTAGCAGGGCCAAACTAAAAGAACCCCTTTCTTCATAACTATAGAGGGTGATCACTGATGCCTTAAAGTGATTTTGTTGCACCCTATGTTTTTTTGGTATTTTTTTCTGCGTTCGTGGGCTGAAACTCCCACGTACACTCGTGTTTTTGCACGAGTGGATTTTTACGTGTATGACCGTTTTTACCCCGCCATTTAGGCAGCCATACGCCGCTTTCGGAGGTAGTTGCACCCCACGAAAAGCCATTTCTCTTTTGCGTCAATGCAATTCAAAGAAAAGACAGGTACAACCGAATCTTGTCAAAAATGATACCAGTACCTGTATTTGCAAACGAAAAGATAACAGTATCATAAAAGATCAATATCCTACCGAGCCAATTTTTTTCATTTTACTAAAAAAAAATTATATACCAGTTAAGTTCAGAAATCAAAGCTCGATATTGCAGACCCCCTGTTCTCGATCATTTAATCTAATACTTAGACATTACGGGGGAAAATAGCGAAACATTTCTGATGTACAAAAGGTGACAGGATCACAGTAAAACAAATCCTTTCTTCTTGAAACGATATTGTATGTTTGTGAAAAGCGTTCTTCGATTGCCTTTTGAATACTTATTAAGATCAGACTTTAAGTTTAATTTAAATATGACTTATATTCCTTTGAACATAAGATGTTTATAGTCCCTCTGAAAAAAAGTTATCTTTACCTTTTTTTTCTTCTTTCTTTTGTCTTTTATTTCTGAGAAGGCTTTCCTTTTCTAGTTAAGAAAAAAGCCTAAGTATTTATTTATTTATTTATATGGGAGATTTATATAGCGCTTGACGTTGGCTGTTTAAAACATGTTATATAAATATATAATTGTAATGTATAATGTCATGTATGTCTAAAAGGGACAGGTTGGAAGATTAGGCATCGCCTAAAACCTTTATCCCTTTGTATTAAAGTTTTGAATCTGAATCTGAATCTAAGCGCTTTACATATTAATTTCTGCCGTGTAAGATGGAATTTTTTACACAATATATCACGCATTCACATCGACCAGTAAATCTCAAGCCATTATTACGGCGAATATTTACTTTTCACGGCCTATTATTTCAAGTCACACGGGTATTTGGTGGACATTTTTTATAAAATTATCTTCTGATCAAACACGAAGATGAGTCAGTCCGATCTATTATCTGTGCCCTTAAGACTCATAAAGTGCCATTACAATTCTTATTAACGAATTATTTTATAGCACGAGAACCCCGCAGCCTGCAAACCTCGTAAACACGGGCACTCCGGCGTCCTATATGATTACGAATGGCAAACAGGTCAGTCCTTTTGAAATCAGCGCTTTAGGGCCCCCTTCACGACGAGAACATGGAGCCATCACCCAGCCCTGATCATAACGGTCCCGGATTTGATACCCCCTACACTCCTCGAGAACGGGTGAGCACACCACTGGGCTGTACATTGCTCAGTAGAACAAACGTCTGATCAAAGGACGCGTAACTCTTCATTGTTCTTGGAGAGTGCCTTCCCTTGGCCCCGATCTCGTGCGGCTCGATAATGTGCGAGATTTCGCGGAGCCCCGCGGATGAGCTGGCTGGTTTCAAGCGGTAGGAAATGTGGCCATCATGAGCCGGCCCCGCTCGCTTTTTTATGAGGTGAGAAACCTGTTGGAAGACCGTTAAGTGATAACGCTCCTTTGCACACTGGCCATTTCTTGTTTGTTTTACTGCTAGTAAACCGACGCATTAAAACCCTTTGAAGTTTAGGCCGGCGCGAACCTCTTTTCTCTCTCAAGTCTCGCCTTCTTTTGTTCTTTTTTGTGTGGTTTGTTTCGGCCGAGCTAATCCCCCTGTGTTTCTTTTCTAGCGCTGTCATTTTCCCCTCGTATCATTGAAGATTTCAAACACGCAAACACGCACAAAGCCCCACGCTGCAGAAAACGCATAAAGGTAGATTTGTTAAACATGTGCACTATCGATAAAAGTCCTCCAAAGAAAACGCCTTTTTAATTCTCGTTAAGACTCAAATTTGGTCCCACCTTAAACACGTATACTGCCAAAATGTCCACACTCAATTAAAGCAAATTATCTGTGTTGTATTTGTTTGCACGAAATAGCATTTGAAGTGTTACAAACGAAAGCAACAAATGCAAACAGGACTGATCTTTGCCCTTTTCTTTTCATGCGAGTATAAACGGTGTTTCTTAAACATATAGTTCTCTTCTTAAAAAAGAAAGAGTCTGTGATTATTAACGCTCATTTCACACTTTAAAAACAAACCTTTCGATTAAGACAAATCTTATACGCACTGTGTTGAAGAAAATTGTTTGCGAGACCAAAGGAAATTTGTTTATGGTAATCTTGCCGAATCGACTTTTCACCGCAAATTCGTGTTAGTTCTGCCTTCTTAAGATTTGGTTTAAACAAGTTTATTCAATAAATTCCATTGGTACTATTACCGCATACATGAAATAAGGAACATGGAGCACAACAAGCTAGGCTTATAAGCGTACTCTTAAAAGCAAATGAAAATTGGCGGACGATTTTAATATAACAAATTTGAAATAATGTCAAAATAATAATGGTAAATTATGGTAGACAAACATGTAACAATAAAAGGAAAACAAAAACAAAAGAAAAACAAAAAACCAATGCTAAACTAACAAGAGTACTCACACGCGCTCGCACACTCACTCGCACACACACGCATACAATGACTTCCACATGGTTGAAAATAGAATACTACCAGAACAAGGAAATGTAAACAGTACTGCACATGGTCGTTTCGAACATGGATGAGATAAATGCATTCATTATTCAAAACGTTTGCTTAATAAGATAAACCTGAATAACTGGTCAAATATCAATGCATTTTCGCTGTCTGACTTGTCTCTATTGCCATACAGAAAATCATCAGCGGTTAGCAAATCATAGTTGGGCAGTGTTGACAAGGTGACTTCACGTATTTGAAGAGATAAGGGGCAATGAAAAATATAGTGCTCCGCATTTTCAACACGATAACCACAAGTGCATGACGGGTCGGGAATTAAATGTCTGTCAAATAGATCACTATTTAGATTGCTGATCCTCAATCTAAGTCTGCAATGGATAATTTCTGATTTTCGATCAGATGTGTATATATACGAGGGAACAACAGAATCATCAGCACTAATACGTTTTTTAAATAACCCAATAGAATCAAGTTGTTTTACAGTATCTGGAAGCTCATTCCACAGGGAAGTCGAAGACAGAAAAAATGACTTTTTATACAGTTCAGTTCGAGAGTGGGGAGTCTGTCTGTCAAGTGGTCTTCGTCTATGGTAAGGGTTCACAGAAGCAACGAGAGGAGGCAGACGTTCTAGTAAGTATGGTGGCACGCGTGCATTAACTAATTTGAAATACAAAATCAATTTGTGTCTTTTTCGCCTCTCCTTCAGTGTTGTAAATCCTGATTCATCGTACAATTTTTGGTGACTCGTGCCACGAACTGCACCTATAATGGTTCTTATGGCATCAAGATGCAAGTTTTCTAATAAAGTAGCTAATCTGTCAGAACAGTTATCCCAAATGACGTCAGAAAAATCAAAATGGGGAATAATAAAAGATTTATACATAAGTTCAAGTGCCTTTCGGCTAAGGCGATACTTATAGGACCGAAAACATGAGAGAAGAACACGTACTTTAGATATAATTGACTGAACATGTGATTCCCATTTGCAGTCGCTCTGAATCAGTACACCAAGATGTTTGTGAACGTGGTTTTCTCTCAGAATTGTTCCATCAAATACAAGAGGAAGGGTTTCAGGCATTCTATTTCCAGAAAAGGTCATCAAATCTGTTTTTAAATTATTGAAATTAACTTTCCATTTTTCCGCCCAGTGTGCAATTTTGGCTAAGTCTGCATTTAAGATCTGTGTCCGCGTGTTTGCATCATTTAGAGATAAATACAAACTGGTATCATCAGCAAAAAGTTTAATGACAGATTCGATATTAATGACAATATCGTTAATGTACACAAGGAACAACAAGGGCCCCAGAACAGAACCTTGGGGAACACCTGAACAAACACGTCCGTATGTCGATTTCCTGCCTTGGATAACAACGGCTTGTAACCTGCCTGTCAAATAATCTTCAAACCATTTTAATAAAACACCTCTTATGCCTATAGCATATAATTTATGCAACAAACCCTTGTGCCACACTCTGTCGAAGGCTTTTGATATATCACAGAAAACAGCCTGAGTCGTCAACTGCTTATCTAAGGATTGACAAAAATCGTCATACATACTCAACAACTGGAAACTAGTTGAATCACCAGGAATAAACCCTGACTGAGAAACCGTTAATAAATCATTCTCTGTGAGATATCGAAAAACATGGGCTTGAACACATTTTTCCAATACTTTTCCAATGCAACTGAGTAATGAAATCGGACGATAGTTACTGCAGTGTTCTTTTTCACCTTTCTTATAAATGGGATTCACATGAGCTACTTTCCAAATTTTCGGAAACTTTCCCTCAGCCAACGATCTCTGGAAAAGGGTTGCAAGCGGATTTGAAATAATACAAGCAGCAAGTTTAAGAAGTTTATTGTGAACCAAATCAGGACCTACTGCTTTCCTAACATCGAGGTTGTTTAGAACAGCGTACACCATTTCGGTAGTTATCACGAGAGGACTAATGGAAATGGGCTCTTCTTCAACTGGTGGAACGTCATCATCATGACCATGTATATGCGACTGTCGTAGAAATGCTTCATTAAAAACCTCGGCTTTGTCCTCTGCAGAGTAATACACAATTCCATTGCTTTCAATGGGCGGAATCTCATTTGTACTCATTCCTTTCTTTTTCAAAAAAGAGTTGACTACCTTCCACCAGTCTTTATTGCCAAAATTATGAGGTGACAATATTCTATTTTCTAGTTCCCTAATGTGCTCTTCTTTCCTTTTTCTTATAACATCAGTCAAATTATTTCTCAACCGTCGGAAAAGAGACCAGCACCATACAGTATCCAGACGTTTGGCTAATGCGTGAATATATTGCTTTTTCCTAATCAACTTTTTGATTTCCTCGGTGATCCACACAGCATCGTGTCCGTTCATTGTCACTACCTTTACAGGCATACATTCTTCTTAAGATTTAAATCTTGTCGGGTTTTTTTCTCCTCTTTTTGTAACACACAAAATGTTTACCAGTCATGCTATTATTCCTTATGTATAAAACTAAACGTTTTCCATATTAACTAACCTTTCCTATTTCTAGAATATGAAGAAAACAAAAACAACAACAAAACAGCATGGGGCCTCAAAACATTCCAACTCCCACACCCATAAGAAATGACACAAAACCGTGCAGTCTGAGGGATCTCAACAACTATTTCTAGAGCTTTAAAAATGCCGGAAATCTTTGACAGAAAAATATCGCACCTGTAAGAAAAAATAGCAGCTGGTTGTATTCTGAGTTAGCGTTTTCCACGACCACAACCACGACCACTACCACCACCGTCCTCAATCGTAACCCAGGTTTGACCACACGAAGTGCGGTTTACAAAATATATTCGACTAAGAGGAAGTAACGGGCGGCATTACTGTCACAGAGTTCTTGTAAGCTACAACCAATAACACCACCACCACCGCACACGCCATCATCACTCACGTTTGACCACACAAACCGCGACTCCAAAAGAATGGTCAAACGAGGTGGGCTGTTTTGAATCGTTTTTGAAATAATAGTTAGTGACTTATACAAAAGGTGGTTGACTCTGTAAATGTTGGTCAGCCGACCGATTTAGCGCTGGTTGACGTAATATAAAGGAAGTAAACAGTATGCTGGTATTGGGATAGCTCACGTGTGTCTGCGCTGTCTTCAAAGGGTAGTGCCAAATGTATTAACTGATCGCCTGTACGAGAAAAAAGTGTTTAAAACAAAACAAATATTTTTGGTATTTTACAACAAAGCATATGAAGGTAATCGGAAAAAACCCAAATATTTCTGGTATTTTACAACTAAAAATATGAAGGTAATCGAAAACAAAACAAATATTTCTGGTATTTTACAACTGTCAACAAAAAATATGAAGGTAATCGGAAACCGG
>NC_090258.1:17581553-17771553 GCF_037325665.1 Littorina saxatilis
TGCCATGAACGGTGGACTGACGATGCTACGAGTATACGGTCTTGCTGCGTTGCATTGCGTTCAGTTTCATTCTGTGAGTTCGACAGCTACTTGACTAAATGTTGTATTTTCGCCTTACGCGACTTGTTGTTGTCTTTTGTGTTCTTTTCCTGATGAAGCTTCCAGAAGCGAAAATTCGTAATCGTCTTGTGTCGTCTTTGTATCGGTGAGTACAGTAATCCTTTGTTTTTTTTAACTTTGTTCATCTTACCACAGTCACTTCGTTGTTTAGATTTAGTTAGTTAGTTGTTGCTTTTTGGGTCCAGCGGACCATATAGGCCAAATCAGGACCCCAAGGGAGTCTTGAAATGGGGGTAGATTTACAGAGGTTATGAACAAAACGTGTGAGAAAACAAGGTCCTAAAAGGAGGAAGACTTTCTTTATTTGGTGTTTAACGTCGTTTTCAACCATGAAGGTTATATCGCGACGGGGAAAAGGGGGAGATGGATAGAGCCACTTGTCAATTGGTTCTTGTTCACAAAAGCACCAATTAAAAATTTGCTCCAGGGGCTTGCAACGTAGTACAATGTATCACCCTACTGGGAGAATGCAAGTTTCCAGTACAAAGGACTTAACATTTCTTACATACTGCTTGACTACAATCTTTACAAAAATTGACCATATTCTATACAAGAAACACTTAACAAGGGTAAAAAGAGAAACAGAATCCGTTAGTCGCCTCTTACGACATGCTGGGGAGCATCGGGTAAATTCTTCGGGTGAGGAAGTCTTAAATGTGGGGATCTGAAAAGGGGGGGTGGGGTTACCACTGTTTAAGATTCAGCCGACTGCGTTGAAACATCACACACTCTATCTTCTTCTTCTTCTGCGTTCGACAGACTGCACGATTTAGAGTCTCTCTCCGAGGGATGCTGCAAAGCTGGCTGTGCGGCGGAGTTACACACTCTTATCACTTACAGAGCTCTACTAGTACTACATGTTTGTTCCTCCAAAATCCTCACCTACACAAAAGCAGTTTTGCATACAACTTTTAAAAACATACAAAGGTACCCCCTAAAAAAGGAGAAACAGAGACAGAGGAGACAAAGACGAACAATATAAGATTGACAGAAAAAAAAAAAGAAAGGATAGCAGGGCAAACTAAACCGGACGAATACAATCCGGACGAGTACAACCAAAAAGTAATGCCTAATATATATATAGAGATTACACAACGTCATCGAGTGAGGGACCGAAAAATATTGAAACTCGAGGATGATTTTTTTGTGGTATCAACCGAGACCGTAGGTCGAGGTTGATACGACACAAAAAAATCATCCGAGAGTTTCAATATTTTTGGGTCCCTCACAAGATGACGTTTGTGTAATTTGTGTATACAATGATAAATTGATTGTATACAATGATCAATCTCTATACCTTCCTGTCACTGGAAGCAGCAACACTTGAAAGCATAAGTTCCCTTGACAAACGTCATTTATGATTCGTGTCATCTATGAATGACGTCACTGTCTAGACAAGACAAGTGCCGGTATCGGCAAACCTTGTCGCGGCAAAGGGCTATGACCCGTGCCTTGATACCATTGAGATCATAGGAGATGCACAGCAGTGCCGATACCTGGTTTCTTTAGCTTCACTTTAAAATGATATCAGAACGATAGTTATTCACTTGAAAGTGAACACAGGAGAGTTGTATACATATATATATCATTGTTGTTTTGAACGAATGCAAAAGTTATCATACTCAAGAGAACAACACAGTCTATTCGACAAGAACACTATAAACAAGAAGAGCAAACGCTCGATCGAGTCACTTTCGCAGTTCTGAATATTATATGAGGCATCAGATGGACAGGAAGAAATTGCTATTCACAACACAATGCATACCTGAAGCATACCTGTGACCTTGAAAAAGGTCAAAGGTCACCAAAGCAGACGTCAAAGTGTAGAGGTCACTGGGAGTCACGTTCACATAAAATTTGAGCCCGGTCACTTTTATAGTTTCCGAGAAAAGCCCAACGTTAAGTTGTGTGTTGCCGAACAGAAAAGGCTAGTTATCTCCCTTGTTTTTCTGATAACGTTCGTAAAAGGCTACAGATGTAAATACTTTGATGTAAAGAATAATCCTACAAAGTTTCAATCACATCCGATGAACTTTGTCAAAGATATAAAATGTCTAATTTTTCCTTTGACGCTGACCTGTGACCTTGAAAAAGGTCAAAGGTCAACGAAACCATCGTTAAAGTGTAGAGGTCATTGGAGGTCACGACTAAACACAATATGAGCCCGATCGCTTTGATAGTTTCCGAGAAAAGTCCAACGTTAAGGTGGTGTCTACGGACGGCCGGCCGGACGGCCGGCCGGACGGCCGGCCGGACAGACTAACACTGACCGATTACATAGAGTCACTTTTTCTCAAGTGACTCAAAAATGTGGCACCAGTCTCTCTCTCTCTCTCTCTCTCTCTCTCTCTCTCTCTCTCTCTCTCTCTCTCTCTCTCTCTCTCTCTCTCTCTCTCTCTCTCTCTCTCTCTCTCTCTCACACACACACACACACACACACACACACACACACACTAACACGCACACACAAACTAGAATGTATCAGTGATGTTCCCAGGGGTCGGCCCTCGGCCCTGGGCCGGATACCTTGGTCTAATGACCGGTACCTTGTGTCTCTGGCGGACAAATGTCCGATAAGTTTATGTCAGAGACGGACACTGCCCGATCGTTTTATTGCCACGTCGGACATGGCAACATTGATCCGTTTATTTAGATCAGGCATCAGATGATACGTCTCCTAATCTCCGAATCGGCAACGTCTTCTGTTGTTTGGTTTAGTAACTTCGCCGTTTGAAGACCGCGCAGTTTAAGAATTTCCGAAAGTTCAACTTCAGGTTGTATAGATTCTAGAAACTGCGAATGCGATCATGCCGCCTGCGAAGAAATTGAAACCGGACAAGGACCAACCCAAGCTGTGTTTTCGACAGTCAGATCATGATCAGTCGTCAAATGTGACTGTGACCGGACCCACTGTGACTGTGAGTACGAAAACGGCGACGACACCACCACGGACGTTTGTGCCTTCATGGCTTAAACTTTATCCATGGCTAAATTTCGATAGCGAGAGAAAACTGATGTTTTTCACAGTGTGCATTTCAGCAAACCGAAACAACAGCTTCACACGTGGCTGCTCGAATTTCAGAACAAGCAGTCTCGCGGATCATAGCAAGACTAATGACCATCAGACAGCCCATATTGTTCCAGGGTTACTACAAGACCGCGATCAGGTGCAGCAGAAAATGCTCACGGCAAAAGAAGAGGCTGCTGTTGTTTTAGTGAAGACAGTGCACTGGATGGTGATGGAGAACATTCCTTTCACCAAGTTTCCTTCGCTCATGGACACTTTGACAGATCTGCAAGTCCCACACATCAAGGAACTCCATTGTTCGGACCATGTACATTACGATAGTAGAAAAAGTGCAAACGAAATGCTGAAAAGTATGTCGGATGCAGTGGAAGATCTTTTGCTTTCTGTTAAACACACACTCACACACACACACACACACACACACACACACACACACACACACACACAAGAACTAGAAGAAGGCAAGTTTGGTGTGTGTCACAGTGTGTGTGTACCAAAGGAGGATGTGGACGGCTTATTTCTTTCCACGTGAAATGACCGATTGTTTTTTACAGTTCAGGACAAATGTCCTATACTTTCAGCAAGGCTAGGACATTTGTCCTATAAGGACAAAATCCAAGGAACATCCCTGATGTATTGTATCTCCAAAAAGAGAGAGAAGGAGACAGAGATTGAGCGACACAGACGCACACTCACACAAAAACTAAGAAAAAAACACACACACCACCTCTCACCTCACACCCACCCATACCCCTCCTACCCAAACCCCCTACCCCCATTCCAACCCAAAACCATACACTTACACACACTTACACACACACACACACACACACACACACATCCCCCCTCCCCATCTACTCACCATGATGTTGCTGAGAATGATGGTCACCGGGACTGTCCGGAGGGGAGCGGGACAAGGGGGGAGATGCAGGGTCCCTCTCGTCCAGCGACAAGGTCGGAGACGGCACGGACTGACCCCTCAACCCTGGGGAGACGGGCGAAGTCGATCCTCTGGAAAACTCGTCACAGTCTCGATGATGCGTCGAGAGCGAGGGAGATTCCAGAGAACCAGCAGCAAAGTTGTGGGGAAAACGAGGGTCTGTGGACCCACCAAACCCAGGTGACCGTCGAGATGAAAAATCTTGCGAATATCTGCTTGTACCGGTCGGTGGTGTTGGTCCTCTGATATTTTCTTGTTGGGATCCTCTTCTGTCTTGTTGAGAACTCGTATTGGCATAGTCTTGCTGAGAGAAACGAGGAAAAGCCGACAGCATATGTTCTTCTCTCCCTTCAGGCGAACGTGACCTTCGAGTCAAGTCATGTTGTTGTAGTGGGTAGTGGGCGAAAGAAGAAGAAGAACGTAGGTATTCCCTCCCTCCAGGGGAAGAATGGGGCGAAGAATCCGACTGCCTCAAAGAGTCTTCGTAAGTACGAGAAGTTGGTGAGCGAGAAAGTCCTAGTCGATATTGCACTGAGTTACCTTCCTGCTCTGTCGCTGTGTGTGAAGAAACGTCGGAATTCGCCAGGTTTGCAGCTGTGAAAAACCGACTGTTAGCACTGCCAGTCGATAAAGAGAGACTGCCGCTCTGTATCACTGAAGTAACAATGTCGTTGTTGTTGTTCCCGCTATTGCGACTGGTATTTAGTTTCGTTGATAAATCTTGAACGGCATTGTCGTCGTCGTTGGTCACGATGTCTACGTTGGTGTCTTCTTCGTCGCTGATGTCGTCGACGACAACTTTTGTGTCGTCACGTTCTGACATAATGACCATAGTGGTATTGCGAGACAGCAAACAAGAAACGATCACACCCTCGCGATGTCGTCTGCTTCTCTGACCGACAATACCAAACCTACTCAACCGAAGTGAATGCTCTGAGAATAATCACAAACACTGAAGTCTTATTCTTGTACAAAAATCACACTGATGGTATAAAGTTCACTGTCTTGCATGCCGCACGTGAATTGTTCAAAACTCGCAGCGTATGTCGATGTAACTCCTCACAAGGCTCCAATGAAAGAGGTGCACGAAATCGGAAGTCCTCAGTCACGATTTCCCGGCATGATTGACAGGAACGTCGATCGTGGTGGCAGATCAGCAAAATACACGGGAAAGTGATTGTCCAAGCGGTCACTGACAGCAGATACGAGCCTGAAACACACACGAAGCACAACAAATATGAACAACTCGATTCAAGCGTTGTAACGACAAGAAAAGGAAAACAATACAGCTGAAGCATAAAGGCAACAACAACAACAAATACACAGCAAACTCAAACTGCGAAATTGATTACCTTATACCGCAGCATCAACACACACACACACACACACACACACACACACACACACACACACACACACACACACACACACACACACACTGTCACACACACACACACACACACACACAAAACACCACACACACACAAATTAATTTAAACATTTTTTTTAACCTGTGGCTATAAAAACGTGTACAAAGAGATGCCTTGTTACAAATTGGTTATAGTTAAAACATAGAATTTCAATTAAAAAAAATCACTGTTTGAAAAAAATGTAAACAACACCTGAATAAGGTAGAATGAACGTAAAATTAGCTGCGCGGGTGTACGTATGTCAACCTGTTTACCATTGGCTATTGAACGACTTGTAACGAAGATTTTCATTGTTTGAGTGTTTTTGGACCTGAAGATCCTGTACACTTGGACGGTTAATAATAGCCTTTGCCAAAACACACACGCACACAAACACACCCACAGCCGGAGCAATAAGTGACCAGCGTGGCGAAAATCATCGATTTTCAATGCACTGCACTGACACCTTCGTTAGGCTAACATGTTATCATCGGTTTCAATTCAAATCCACCGCAAGAGCCAAACATCCTTTAAAAATAAACTCAGTAAACTTACCTGTAACAATGCGCTGCTCAGTCGACGACACCAGTCAAAATCCGACAACAAAAACAGCTGAGACAGGACCGTAGCACACACACACACACAAGCCTTCTCAAGCGAAGCAGCTGGCGAACGTAAAAAAAAAGTGAAAACTCGGCGTCAGCCTCTTCAAGTGTAGCGAACACAGAAAAGTAAAACCTCAGCGTGCGAGCGCGGACCAGCGCAGCAATGTCGTCTTGTCAAGAAGGGGACACCAGAACATACTCCCCACAACCTCATCCCCTTGTCACTCGCGAGGTCCCCCCCCCCCACCCCCCTCGGGGTGACACTTCGCTGCGGCGCTAAAATAGGCGGAGCTACCATTTGATCGACTCTGTCGCATATGCTCGCTCTCTTATTGGCCGTCGTCGCTCGATGGCATGATGAATAATCATTGGATCGTTTTCGTGGGAGCTAAACTGTAAGCCCCGCCCTCTGAACTGACGAAGTTCATTATTATTTCGGTTTTGCTCGGCCGGGTGTTGTGTCGAGACATTGGATGAAAGAAATGAGTAGAGAGTTTGGTCTTCTGAGCAAAGTGGACCTTTAATGACCGCCCACTGACGCGAATAGCGGATTGGGACAATTTGTGACAATGGGACAATACTACGGACAAAATGACGGTCGACCCCCCACGACGCCGTAAAAAGGGGTGCATAGAGTGCGAAAGGTCGTCAAGTTTTTTCTGACATCATCGCTTCGGAACCCGGTTTGATTCCGCCGAATTGACTGATTCCAGTTTTGTATTCATTCAACTCAAGTGTTATTGCACTTCAGCTATCCATGGGAAGGGGACAGTTTTTGTACCTCGACTGTTTGGAATGCCAAACGCGCAGAAAGCTAACTTTGGAATTTCTAGTCAGTGATTAAAAGAAATAGAAAACAAAAAATAAGAGAATACAGACGCAAGTGAATCAAAGTACGCCAACCATTTTGTTTTATGTTCATAAGAGCACACTTATATAATTGTTTCATAAGTTGTGCTCCTTTTGGTAATAATGTTATTTCTTGGTATTGCAAATTCCCGAATCAACTCTTGTTTAAACCAACATGGACACAAAAGCAACTCGTGAAAATGACACTCACGCCCTCAACGGCAGAAGGGGTGGGACATGCTTTGAAGGCGCCCTTTGAGCGGCCTCGAATACTGAAAATAGCTGTCGTCTGTCCAGAGTCTGATATTTCGACTTGAACAAGCCCGATGAGGCTTGTCTGGTCAAAGTATCGAGATGCGACAATGCAACTGAACCATGGATGAAGATGCATCAAGCAATACACATAAAGGTGTGGTTTAAAAATAAAAATTGTGTTGTATTTTTGCAAAATATTCAAGGTGAAATTTAAGCCTAGATCTTTTCCGGCGCAATTAAGAGTGGTGTGCCTGCACCTACTCCTCATCGTTGTTGTTGTTGTTGTTGTTGTTGTTGTTGTTGTTGTTGTAGATATTCGATCCTCTTTTTCAAATGTTTTTAGCTTTAAGCTAGCATAATGGTTTTAGCAAGCTTTTACGATCGAAGTTAAAATAGCATAATGTTCAAAAACTACAACACATTTAAAATGTATATGTATAATGAAGAAGAAAAAAGGGAGGGGGGGAGAGGATTTTTTTTATAATAAAAACACTACGGTCATCTGATAATCTTGGCTATTATCCACGAAACTACCGTGTTTTCCAAACAGTGTATGTGCAAGTGCATACTAATTCAAAAAGGAGCAAGTCGAACTTTTTCTTTAGAAATAGTTGCATGGTTGGTGACGTTTTAGTAGCAACGGTGAGGTTGATTCGATTTTATTTGGTGTGTTCATCTTGGTATCTTCCTTTCTTTGATGTATTTTAGGCTACTTTTCTTTCTTTCTCTCTTTCTTTCTTTCTTTCTTTCTTTTTTCTACTTTTTTTCTTTCTTCCTTCCTTCCTTCCTTCTTTCCTTTCCTTTCTTTCTTTCTTTCTTTCTTCCTTTCTTCCTGCCTTTCTTCCTTTCTTTTTTTTTCCCGGACATATCGCAAGGATCCTAATATCTTCAAAACCCACACTATAAAACGGTAAGTTTCAGCATTTCATCTTAGCATAATATGATTTATTTAGACAATCTTGGATTGGATTGGATTGGATTGGATGGATTGGATAAGATTTACAGTCCAGTGAGGTTACCCTCATGGAAATTCGGGCTGCTTTCTCCCCGGGGAAAGCGAGCTGCCATACATACGGCGCTACCCATATTTTTTTTTTCCTGCATGCGTGTATTCATGTTTCCTGAGACTTAATGCCGTGTGAGATGGAATTTTTTTTTTAACTTTATTCCAAGTCCCACGGGTATTTGATGGACATTTTTATCTATGCCTATACAATTTTGCCAGGAAAGACCCTTTTGTCAATCGTGGGATCTTTAACGTGCACACCCCAATGTAGTGTACACGAAGGGACCTCGGTTTTTCGTCTCATCCGAAAGACTAGCACTTGAACCCACCACCTAGGTTAGGAAAGGGGGGAGAAAATTGCGGCCTGACCCAGGCCTGAACACGCAACCTCTCGCTTCCGAGCGCAAGTGCGTTACCACTCGGCCACCCAGTCCGTGATCGCGTGGGACATTTTCAAAGCCGTTGTTTTTATGCACGAACGAATCCTAGTTCTTTCAAAAACGGGTCTCCGTGTTACACAAAACAGTCACAATAAATCATGCAGCGATTTAAAAAAAAAGAAGTTTTTAAAGCAAAACATGTCAAACAAAATAATTATCTTACATAAGGGAAACTTTACAGGACAAAATTAAACGACATTACTCCCCCGAAATCGGCGTATGGCTGCCTGAATGGCGGGATAAGAACAGTCAAACACGTACAAATCCACTCGTGCGAAAACATGAGTGAACGTGGGAGTTTCAGCCCATGAACGAAGAGGAAGAAGAAGAAGAAGAAGAAGAAGAAGAAACGACCTTACCTCGGCCATTTTCCTGGGAGTCTGACCGGTTGCCAATTTCGATTTCAATGTGTTCACATTTTATCCGGTAAAGTGCCAGAAGTTACCGATTCACATCGCCCTTGCTTGGATATTAGACATTTGTACAGGCATCGATCATCTTTTTCTCCAAAATCGTTCGACGGCCCTGGCATTGACGAAAACATAAGACTTTGAGCGAACGCTGGCCGTAGTAGGAAAATGTACCCTGTTCAAACAAATTTTTGATTTCTTCCTGGATTTGACATTGTGAGGGTAATAGGTTATATTTGCAGGAATTAATCAGGCAGTCCCCGCCTTAAAAAATGCATATCTTTTACGTGATGTACGAGAAAAACTCGTGGCTCGGGGCACTTACTACATAACTCTCAAGACTGGGCCCCACATACAGAGCAACCCCCTTGAAAGAAATTAAGTTCTCCGCCCTCACAGCAAAGTCAGTAGGGGCATGTGAGATGAGAAACCCCGGTTTTGCATACTTAAATGGGCGGGGATGTAGCTCAGTCGGGGGATGTAGCTCAGTCGGTAGCGCGCTGGATTTGTATCCAGTTGGCCGCTGTCAGCGTAAGTTCGTCCCCACGTTCGGCGAGAGATTTATTTCTCAGAGTCAACTTTGTGTGCAGACTCTCCTCAGTGTCCGAACACCCCCCGTGTGTACACGCAAGCACAAGACCAAGTGCGCACGAAAAATATCCTGTAATCCATGTCAGAATTCGGTGGGTTATAGAAACACGAAAATACCCAGCATGCTTCCTCCGAAAACGGCGTATGGCTGCCTAAATGGCGGGGTAAAAACGGTCATACACGTAAAATTCCACTCGTGCAAAAAACACGAGTGTACGTGGGAGTTTCAGCCCACGAACGCAGAAGAAGAAGAAGAAACATACTTAAATCAAATAGGCCTACAACTAAATAAAACATTCATAAAAACAAAAATACGGGGGAGGGGGGGGGGGGGAGTCAAGTAAATGCAGACAGCTAGCTGCCGGCGGCTAGAGGAGATCTTACTTTGCCTAGGGACCTGGCTGGGTCGTCTTGGGTCAGTGCTGTTATTGGTCACTTTTGGGGGTTGTTGGGCCGATGGAGCACAGTTTGTGGTTTTTTTTTTGGTGGTTTTTGCTCTCTCTTGCATGCGTGTATTTGTGTTGTCCAAGGCCTGAGACTTTCGCTGTGACCCTGGGATCTTTATCGTGCGCATCATCAGTGCGTGCACACGGGGGACACCGAGGAGAGTCTGCACAAAGTTGACTCTCGGAAACAAACTTCCCGCGCCAAAAACTCGTGCTCAATTTTTTTAATTGTTTAATTGGCCCATGTTTTGTAGACCAGCCGAAACACACCGCTTCGAAGTGAGAGGTAACATTTGACAACGTCAAATGAAACTTTTCGCGCTTGCGGAAACAAAGGGGTTGTACTAATTCACTGTGCCCTGCAGACCTTAATTGAGTACTACAGATGTCACGTTCTTACTCTCTTGGTTGCCACCGTTGAACACAGAACATAACATAAAAAAAAGTCAAACAAAAAATAAAAATAAATATGTGTGATATATATAAAAAGTTAAAAAATTCAAAACATTTCTGCACAAAATCCGTTGCTCGCGTGACAGAGATCTTGAAGCAAGGCTAAAAAGTAACCAACCATTACATTGTAGAGAATCCATACTAGCATCCGATGTGTCTCGATGTTATGTCAGTGTCTTGGATTAGCTTAGTCAGCTTATTTCAAATATGAATACGTGACACTTATCAACTTTGAAGTTTTATTACTATTTTTTTTCACACGGAAAAGACAGGATTAACACTGCTGATTGACACTAAATAAGGATTACAGTCAGAGCTTTTTTTTTTCTCTGGTCAGCTATTTTTGAGCACATAAAGCAATCCATTGTAAGCGTCACATTTACATTGTACGCTGTCAAATGTGTCCCCCCCCTCCCCCCCAAAAAAAAAAAAAGAAGAAAAAAAAGGTGAAAGATGGACAGTTTTGTGGGTTTTGCATACCCTCGGCCGTTTTGACGTATGCAAGTTATGCCGGGAGTATTTTCGGGCGAATGAAATTATTTCTGAATGCTCTTGCATAATTTTTTTATTCAGAGCTGAGATGGTCCATATCACCCGTCTGTACCCAACTACTTCAGTACTTGTAGGGGAAGGGCTCCTAATATGGACCACTTTTTGTTTCATGCTGATAACTAGCTTGTTTTCTTGCAAAGAAGTTTCATTTTGTGTTTGGTAGTCCTTCTTTCTTAGGTTAACCGTTTGGCCTAATTAGAGTGAAATAGCTTTGATAGACATTCAGCAAAAATTAAATACAGAAAAAGTCACAAAGGGTCCATATTAGGAGCCTGGGGGCCTAATATGGACCAGTGAAGCGGCCTTCACGAATCACTGTAAAAAGCCCCCTATATTTCAAAATAACATGATACAACTTAGTGTACAAGTCAGCCTAATTAAAATATGCTCTAGATTTATCTGTTTCGGGTTGATGAGAGCATTATTTGAAGCACACCAGGAAACTAAAGAAGCTTATCAAAAACAGAGTGAAAATAAGTGAAATTATCAACTTCCACGAAAAGAAGACTTTTTGTTGCATTTTTTTTAAATCTCGAGGGCTAGTTATCGGTTATTTCCAGCAAGCTTCTTAATGAGTTAATGAAAATAGCCTTTGGTTTTTATTTTTTTCGATTTGTTGAAGGTGGTCCATATTAGGGGACTCGCACATACTTTCAGTTTTTGCTATTATTTTTTGCTTGCAATAGAAACTCGGGGTCAACACTGCTAAAATGTAACAAATACGGTTTTAGCTGTCATATATAGCCATTTTTGTGTGATAAAAGCTTTGGCTGTGGACAGAAACGAGTCCGTTTTAGGCGGCAAATTTAGAGTGAACGCTGCCAAAAGTGAAAACAAGTCGCGTAAGGCGAAATTACTACATTTAGTCAAGCTGTGGAACTCAGAGAATGAAACTGAACGTAGTCCGCCGCTAGTGCAAAAGGCAGTGAAAGTGACGAGCCTGTTTGGCGCGGCAGCGGTTGCGCTGTGCTTCATAAGCACGCTTTACTGTACCTCTCTTCGTTTTAACTTTCTGAGCGTGTTTTTAATCCAAACATATCATATCTATATGTTTTTGGAATCAGGAACCGACAAGGAATAAGATGAAATAGTTTTTGAAACGATTTCGAAAATTTAATTTTAATCATAATTTTTATATTTTTAATTTTCAGAGCTTGTTTGTAATCCAAATATAACATATTTATATGTTTTTGGAATCAGAAAATGATGAAGATGAACGTAAATTTGGATCGTTTTATAAATTGTTTTTTTTTTTTTTACAATTTTCAGATTTGTAATGACCAAAGTCATTAATTAATTTTTAAGCCACCAAACTGAAATGCAATACCGAAGTCCGGCCTTTGTCGAAGATTGCTTGGCCAAAATTTCAATCAATTTGATTGAAAAATGAGGGTGTGACAGTGCCGCCTCAACTTTTACAAAAAGCCGGATATGACGTCATCAAAGACATTAATCGAAAAAAAGAAAAAAAACATCCGGGGATATCATTCCCAGGAACTCTCATGTCAAGTTTCATAAAGATCGGTCCAGTAGTTTAGTCTGAATCGCTCTACACACACACACAGACGCACACACGCACACACACACACACACACACACACACACACACACACACACACACATACACCACGACCCTCGTCTCGATTCCCCCTCTATGTTAAAACATTTAGTCAAAACTTGACTAAATGTAAAAAGAGAAAAAGCTTAACGGTTTTGAGATTTCTGTTTCTGCAACTGTTTTGACATGTGCAAGTTATTCAGAGAGGGTGAATACAGCGAATAAAACTTTTTTGAGCGCTTTAAATAGCGCCGTTAGTTTGTCAGAACAGAAGGTGGTCCATATTAGGAGCCGGTCCATATTAGGAGCCCTTCCCCTACTTTCTGGCGCGCACATGCCTCCACACCCATTCCACGCGAATAAACAGCAATAACGATAACTCAATACCAAATTAACCAACGATTTAACTTTGAATACCGGAGTCAGCAAATGCGAGAAAAGCCTACAACAACTCTACTACTACTACGTACCCGTAAATTGTCCAAGGTGACGTTTTGCCTGTCCGACACAAACCAAAACCTACACAGAAACCACATAATGACGAGTCCCAAGCCTGCAAACATTGTGACGCGTAATTGCAATGACGTATGTGCGACGCTGTGGGAAGGGAGATGATCGCCATTGAAAAGGTGTGGCCCGGCAAATGAGTGGCAGGGAAGGGGTGAAATTAACCCTTTAGCTGCCAGAGCACACACTGGGTGCAAGGTGTGAGAGGGGCGGATGGCATCTTGAGTGTGTTTTCTTTACCTTGACCAGTACGCCACGGTGTGCGAATAAGATGCAGAGCGGAGAAAAGTAGGTTAGCGAGGAAGGGGATCGGGGTTTGTTTGGGTAAGTGGGGGGGAGGGGGGGGTGTGGTTTGAGTGGCAGGGGCAAGAAGTTATTCAGTAAGCTTGGCAGTTTTGCAAATTTTTATTGTTGTTGTTGTTGTCGTTGTTGTAGTAGTAGTTGTTGTTTTTATATTTAGTCAAGTTTTGACTAAATATTTTAACATCGAGGGGGAATCGAAACGAGGGTATGGTGTATGTGCGTCTGTCTGTGTGTGTGTGTGTGTGTGTAGAGCGATTCAGACTAAACTACTGGACCGATCTTTACGAAATTTGACATGAGAGTTCCTGGGTATGAAATGCCCGAACGTTTTTTTCATTTTTTTGATAAATGTCTTTGATGACGTCATATCCGGCTTTTCGTGAAAGTTGAGGCGGCACTGTCACGCCCTCATTTTTCAACCAAATTGGTTGAAATTTTGGTCAAGTAATCTTCGACGAAGCCCGGGGTTCGGTATTGCATTTCAGCTTGGTGGCTTAAAAATTAATTAATGACTTTGGTCATTAAAAATCGGAAAATTGTAAAAAAAAATAAAAATTTATAAAACGATCCAAATTTACGTTTATCTTATTCTCCATCATTTGCTGATTCCAAAAACATATAAATATGTTATATTCGGATTCAAAACAAGCTCTGAAAATTAAATATATAAAAATTATTATCAAAATTAAATTGTCCAAATCAATTTAAAAACACTTTCATCTTATTCCTTGTCGGTTCCTGATTCCAAAAACATATAGATATGATATGTTTGGATTAAAAACACGCTCAGAAAGTTAAAACAAAGAGAGGTACAGAAAAGCGTGCTATCCTTCTTAGCGCAACTACTACCCCGCTCTTCTTGTCAATTTCACTGCCTTTGCCATGAGCGGTGGACTGACGATGCTACGAGTATACGGTCTTGCTGAAAAATGGCAGCTACTTGACTAAATATTGTATTTTCGCCTTACGCGACTTGTTGTTGGTGTTGTTGTTGTTTTGAGCTTGCAGGGTCATTAATTTGTAATTCATCTGTACCGATTTAAACAAAAACTTTGTTGTTGGAAGTCAGTCTGAAGTGTTCAGATTTTTGCGATCTCCTACTTCTATATCTATATATACGGCTTGTCTGTGTCTGTCTGTCTGTCTGTCTGTCGGCGGTCACTTCGCGATGCACGGCCAAAGTTCTCGACGGATCTGCTTCAAATTTGGTGGGCATATTCAGGTACACCCAAAACACAATCTGGTCAATGAAAATTTTCAACACGTGCTCTCAGCGCGCAGCGCTGAACCGATTTTGGTATTTCTGTACATCCATTCCCAGTAACTCTTCCTTATCTTCTCCAGTGTTTTGCGCGTTTATCTCCCTTCCTTCGTACGTTGCGCCAGCAAAGCCGGCGTACACCCGGCTTTACACCCGGCAAAGCCGGGTCCCCGGCATTCGGCTCTACTTCTTCCCGGCAAAGCCGGGTACCCGGCGAAGCGGGTATTCATCTAGTAAATTTATATGCGCAGACCTGCTAGTGCATTATCCCCCTTCGTGTGTACACACAGGCACAAGACCAAGTACGAACGGAAAAGATCCTGCAATCCATGGCAGAGTTAGGTGGGTAAAAGAAACACGAAAGTACCCGGCATGCATCACCCGAAAACGGAGCATGTCTATCTAAATGGCGAGTAAAAACGGTGTACGTGGGAGTTGCAGCCCATGAACGCTGAAGCAGAAGAGGAAGAAGAAGAACAAGAAGAAAAGTTATCTTATATCTATATACGGCTTGTCTGTGTCTGTCTGTGTCTGTCTGTCTGTCTGTCTGTCGGTCACTTCGCGATGCACGGCCAAAGTTCTCAATGGATCTGTTTCAAATTTGGTGGGCATATTCAAGTACACCCAAAACACAATTTGGTCGATGAAAATTTTCAACACGTGCTCTCAGCGCGCAGCGCTGAACCGATTTTGGTATTTCTGTACATCCATTCCCAGTAACTCTTCCTTATCTTCTCCAGTGTTTTGCGCGTTTATCTCCCTTCCTTCGTACGGTGCGCCAGCGAAGCCGGCGTACACATGTCTATCTAAATGGCGAGTAAAAACGGTGTACGTGGGAGTTGCAGCCCATGAACGCTGAAGCAGAAGAGGAAGAAGAAGAACAAGTCGCGTAAGGCGAAATTACTACATTTAGTCAAGCTGTGGAACTCACAGAATGAAACTGAACGCACTGCATTTTTTTCACAATGACCGTAGTCCGCCGCTAGTGCAAAAGGCAGTGAAAGTGACGAGCCTGTTTAGCGCGGTAGCAGTTGCGCTGTGCTGCATAGCACGCTTTTAATTACTGTACCTCTCTTCGTTTTAAGTTTATGAGCGTGTTTTTAATCCAAACATATCATATCTATATGTTTTTGGAATCAGGAACCGACAAGGAATAAGATGAAATTGTTTTTAAAACGATTTGGGAAATTTTAATTTAATCATAATTTTTATATTTTTAATTTTCAGAGCTTGTTTTTAATCCGAATATAACATATTTATATGTTTTTGGAATCAGAAAATGATGAACAATAAAATAAAAGTAATTTTGGATCGATTTATAAAAAAATAATTTTAATTACAACTTTCAGATTTTTAATGACCAAAGTCATTAATCAATTTTTAAGCCTCCATGCTGAAATGCAATATCGAAGTCCGGCCTTCTTCGAAGATTGCTTGGCCAAAATTTCAATCAATTTGATTGAAAAATGAAGGTGTGACAGTGCCGCCTCAACTTTTACAAAAAGCCGGATATGACGTCATCAAAGACATTTATCGAAAAAAAGAAAAAAACGTCTGGGGATATCATACCCAGGAACTCTCATGTACAATTTCATAAAGATCGGTCCAGTAGTTTACTCTGAATCGCTCTACACACACACACACACAGACACAGACACAGACACAGACACACACACACAGAGACACACACACACACACACACACACACACACACACACACACACACACACACACACACACACACACATACACCACGACCCTCGTCTCGATTCCCCATCTATGTTAAAACATTTAGTCAAAACTTGACTAAATGTAAAAAGAATAAAAGTTAGGGGAAGGTTGCCTAATAGTAATATGGACCACTTTTTGTTCCTTGCTGATAACTAGCACGTTTTCTTGCGGAGAAGTTTCATATTGTGTTTGGTAGTCCTTCTCTCTTTAGTTAACCGTTATGCCAAATAAGATCGAATAACCTTTGATAGACATTCAGCAAAAATTAAATACGCGCCTGGGCGCCGATTATTGACCAGTGAAGAGACCTTCACGAATCACTGTAAAAAAAAAAAAAAAACCCGCTATACTTCAAAATAACATGATACAACTTAGTGTGCAAGTCAGACTAATTCAAATATGCTTTAGATTTATCTGTTTTGGTTTGATCATAACATTACTTGAAGCACAACAGGAAACTTAAGAAACTTAAGAAACTTTTCAAAAACAGAGAGAAAATAAATGAAATTATCAACTTACACAGAAAGAAGACAATTTCTTATATTTTGTGAAAGCTCAAGGGCTTTTTAATGAATTAATGAAACAAGCCTTTAGCTTTTTATTTTCTTCAATTTGTTGAATTTGGTCCACACATACTTTGAGATTTTGCTATTATGTTTTGTTTGCAGTAAAAACTCGGTGTCAACACTGCTAAAAATGTAACAAGTGCAGTAACACATACCGTCTAAGCTGTCATACATAGACATGTTTGTGTAATAACAGCTTTGGCTGTGGAAAGAAATTTGTCCGTTCAAGTTAAGTGTCAAATTTAGAGTGAATGCTGCGAAAAGTGCACACACAAAAAGCCAAACAGTTTTGAGGTTTGTGTTTCCGCAACTGTTTTGACATGTGTAAGTTATCCATAAAGGGTAAATACAGAGAATGATATTGTTTTCAGCGCTCTAGCACCGTTAGTTTTTCAGAACAGGAGGTTGTCCATATTAGGAAGTGGTCCATATCAGGCAACCTTCCCCTACATTGCAATATTGCACGATAATTTATCTGGTGCGCTTGCAAATCACCATAAAAAGCAATGAGTTGGGTAATTAATCGATACTTTTCTTCCTTCCTTCCCTTGAAAAAGAGAATGCGCCCACTTTATTCATCCTTGGACATGGCTCCCCACATACGTTATATGTTATCTTATATGAAGTCTTATATCGCGCACGTATCTCCAGACTCGGACTCAAGGCGCAGGGATATATTTATGCCGTGTGAGATGGATTGTGTTTTACACAATGCATCACGCATTCACATCGACCAGCAGATCGCAGCCATTTCGGCGCATATCCTACTTTTCACGGCCTATTATTCCAAGTCACACGGGTATTTTGGTGGACATTGTTTATCTATGCCTATACAATTTTGCCAGGAAAGACCCTTTTGTCAATCGTGGGATCTTTAACGTGCACACCCCAATGTAGTGTACACGAAGGGACCTCGGTTTTTCGTCTCATCCGAAAGACTAGCACTTGAACCCACCAACTAGGTTAGGAAAGGGGGGAAAATAATTTCTAACGGCCTGACCCAGGGTCGAACTCGCAACCTCTCGCTTCCGAGCGCAAGTGCGTTACCACTCGGCCACCCAGTCCTTACCACTCGGCCACCCAGTCCTTACACCAAAAATCAACAGTCTGCATAGGGATCCTTATCGTTACAATTTGAATGTCCATGTTCTTCTTTTCTGTTCATCAATTTGAACAATAATAAATAGGGATGCGATTTTTATTTTTTGATTTTCATTATTTGTTGCCAAATGTATGTACAAGTCGTTGGGTTGTTTTTACATTTAGTCAAGTTTTGACTAAATGTTTTAACATAGAGGCGGGAATCGAGACGAGGGTCGTGGTGTGTGTGTGTGTGTGTGTGTGTGTGTGTGTGTGTGTGTGTGTGTGTGTCTGTCTGTCTCTGTGTGTGTGTAGAGCGATTCAGACCAAACTACTGGACCGATCTTTATGAAATTTGACATGAGAGTTCCTGGGAATGATATCCCCGGACGTTTTTTCCTTTTTTTCGATGACGTCATATCCGGCTTTTTGTAAAAGTTGAGGCGGCACTGTCGAACCCTCATTTTTCAATCAAATTGATTGAAATTTTGGCCCAGCAATCTTCGACGAAGGCCGGACTTCGGTATTGCATTTCAGCTTGGTGGCTTAAAAATTAATTAATGACTTTGGTCATTAAAAATCTGAAAATTGTAAAAAAAAAAATTTTTTTTAAACGATCCAAATTTACGTTCATCTTATTCTTCATCATTTTCTGATTCCAAAAACATATAAATATGTTATATTCGGATTAAAAACAAGCTCTGAAAATAAAAAATATAAAAATTATTATTAAAATAAAATTTCCGAAATCGATTTAAAAACAATTTCATCTTATTCCTTGTGGGTTCCTGATTCCAAAAACATATAGATGTGATATGTTTGGATTCAAAACACGCTCAGAAAGTTAAAAAGAATAGAGATAAAGAAAAGCGTGCTATCCTTCTCAGCGCAACTACTACCCCGCTCTTCTTGTCAATTTCACTGCCTGTGCATCGAGCGGTGGACTGACGATGCTACGAGTATACGCTCTTGGGGAAAAATGCAATGCGTTCAGTTTCATTCTGTGAGTTCGACTGAGCTTGACTAAATGTTGTATTTTCGCCTTACGCGACTTGTTTTTATCTTAGAGTTGAAAACTCGTAAGTTTTAAGTTTAAAAAATCTGTCGGATGGCGAAAAAATCCACTATATATTTCCCTTTGTCGTTCTGTACAGGCAGTTTAAGATCGAGAGCAATTCAGAGCTAGAGCGCATTGCTCTTTTGAAAAATTCAGGGAAGTTGGCTAATCCCTATATATTTGCAGAAGTTAAACAATTCCAACGAAATTCTGTTTATTTCGAGAGATGTTGTTTTAGCTTTAGCTGTCTCTAAAGAATAAGGGATTTTTCATTTGAAAAACAAACAGCTATTCATTCAACTGGAATTACTGCTCGAAATAACGCAACACTTAGATCAGTGGCTGTAAATAGAGCAAGGGGAGGAACTTCTCTATTCATATCGAACTTTTGTTATTGTCTCCCTTGCAACAGGGTAACCATCAAAGCGGTAGGTCAGGAATTTAAAAAAGAAATGCAGTAAACGTTTTGTGAACGTCAAAGTAATACGTTACAAAAAAGCAGGGAAAAAAATACTAAGAATGATAAAAACACATTAAATAAGAGAACATGGAAAAATGAATACAACAAGTAAGATATTTTCTTGTCTCGCCTTCCTTCTTTCTCGGTACGTGTTTCTGCCATAAATCACTTTAAAAAGACCTGCTGAAAAACGTATGACTTGCCAACAAAAACTAAACGCAAACTTTTGTTCACTGTTTAAGTAACTCTCACGCGACTAGAAGAAATATGCAGAAAAATATGATGACTTTTTTGTTAATTACTTTGAAAATAAATGATGAGATATTCATAAATCGCATTCCGCAACGGGTTTCTTTACTTATTACATCCCCGGTTTTAGTCATGCCGCATTTGTTATTCATTTTCACATTAAGTCAAGTTTTGACTAAATGTTTTAACATAGACTTGGAATCGAGACGAGGATGGTGGTGGTGGTGGTGGTGATGGTTTGTGTGTGTGTGTGTGTGTGTGTGCAGGGCCGGACAAGTTCGTTTGAGGGGGGGGGGGGGGGTTCCAACTGAAGGCAGGGGTCCAAAGTCCACATTTTTTTTCTCTGAGAGGTACATTGGATGGCCAGGGGGGGGGGGGGGGGGTTCCGGAACCCCAGGAACCCCCCCTCCCCCCCCCCCCCCAGATCTCTGTCATAATTATTACTGTACTCTGTTGCTGGGTTATCTGTAATGTATGTATTTTTAGTAACTGTATTACCGTAGCCCAAATGTGCGGTGTTCTAGTCGACATGTGGTGCTTTGTAAACCTTGTGTGTGCGTGGATGTGGAGGTGGACTCTTGGACGTCTTTTTGTTATTGGAATTATGGTTTTTGTTAATTTGTATTGCTGTTGCTGTTGTTGTGTGAGTGAGTTGTGAGTTGGCAGACTTGACTTGACGGATGACTGTTTGCGTTAGTGAGACTGTGTTTAGTATGCATTCTTATTCTTTTGATTGGAAATGAGTATTGTTACAACATAATTTCCATATGGATTAATAAATTTGAGTTGAGTTGAGTTGAGTTGATATCCGGCCCTGGTGTGTGTGTGTGTGTGTGTGTGCGCGCGCGCGTGTGTGTGTGTGTGTGTGTGTGTGTGTGTGTTTGTGTGTGTGTGTGTGTGTGTGTGTGTGGAGCGATTCCGAGAAGATTACTGGACCGATCTTCATGAAAATGTACATACAGGAGGGTGAACCAAAAACAATGCCACCTTCACAAATGCTAATAAGTTCTACATTTGTTGACCACATTGATTCATATTTGGTATACATGAACTTCAGCCTATACATGGTCTGTGCAAAAAGTGGTCATTTTGTAGATTAAATGGTCTGACTTTTGTGCGATTTCGAAAAATGTTTCCAAATTCGGGGGTCGAATCAACAGAAGGAGGTTTGACATCAGTTGAGCGGTAGCCATGCTTACTTAATTTCAATCCTTCAGACTTTTAACTTTTTGATGATTTGAATATCTGTGTAGGCCTATACACACACAAAAAACTTCATCCCCGGGATTATTGGTGACCTGAAGTAAGCATTCAAGGCAATCCCTAGACAGGCTGACATGAAAGCGTTGGTGTCATTGACAATTTCGGAGGTGTAATTTGGAACACATTTTGGAGAGACGGAAAAAGTCGGACCATTTTACCTACAGACTGGAAACATCATTACGGAATGGTCCAGTGAACAAACCGAAGTTCATGCACGACAAATATGAAGATATTCGTTAAATTCCATTCTTTCCATACCATCCTGAAGAAGGCAGTTACATGCCGAAATATTGATAACAAAAGTACCTAACCTGGTCACTGGTGTGTTTTCTTTCTATTTAGATATTCGTTAAACTCAAATGACAGGGAAAATGACACCCTTCGTTGTAAAGTAACACATAACTTGCGCAATCAGTGGCGCGCAAATTCATCAATGACATCAGGGATCGCGCTAGCTTTTTTAAAAAAAACGCGTAAGTCATACGCAACGAAACGAAAAAAACGCGTCACGGACCAATATTTTTGCGTACTACGAAAACACGTACAGACACAGACAAAACACGCACGAAAGACTTAAAGACACTCCTTACCTAAATACGGCGAGTTTTCCTGTCGAACTCCGCGCACGCCTGTCGAATAACACCCCTGCTGTCTCCAACCTTCGGGCCTTGCGAGTTTGTTTCCCGCTCTAATACGACTAGACACACTTTCCGCCTTTTGGAAGCGCGAGATGGGAGAGCAGCTAATGTCTGTTTCATTATCCGACAAGACATTATCTGGTAATACCCTCGTTACGTCGGTTCGTTTGCGATACTTCGATGCAAAAAGAAACGGACTTTAGTTTTGACGCGCAGATTTCATGTGTGTCGTCACTTCTCGAGCCCTATAGTCAGTTTCAGGATCGGGTGATTATTAAGTCAGAGCAAAAGGCACGTTTCATGATAATGAGGATTGCAGTTTCCCCCTCACACACAATATTCCAAAATAATAAATAGTCAAACAGGGACCAAAAAACAGTTTGCACCAAGAGTTCAACTTTTTATCTATCCAAAACAGTAAAAAAAAATTATATGAACATTCGTATTTCCAAGATGATTGGCGTTCCAAGACGCTATATCCTAAAAACCCCAAAACATGCTTTTACAACTTTAGTGCATAATAACTGCCCAAAGGTGCTGTTTAAAGCAACCATTGATAATAATTTTTAACATACTCCTTGAACACATTAAGAAAAATGGTTAACTTGCAAATAAAGGGACAGCATTGATCAGAACAATGGTAAGATAAAGGACGCTACTTATATTTTGTACATTTTTTTATCTTTATCGTTTCCTGTAGACCTCAGAAGTTCTAGCCAGCTTAAGAAATCATTCTAAAATCGAAAAACAAACATCTATACATTTTGTACGCAGAGTAGATTGATATTTGACACAGTCACACAGACATACGTGGGCTATGGGGCAACCCTACCCCCTAAATTTGAAAACGGGGTCAATTTCTTAACTGCATGTATTCAGCAAAACAATCCCTAAAAAATTTTTTTTTCACAAATGAACTTGTGACTTTACAAAAGCATTCAAAAATGCATATATACAACGCTTTTTCTTTGGTCCCAATTCAAGGGGGTGTGCTATTCTCAGGTAACACTGTGAACGCTCAAATGAGACTTGGTCACATGTCAAAAAAAGTAATCCCCCCTGTTGTTCATGGTTGGTTGGTGGGATTTTTTTTTATCTGAGCCATTGGCAAGCATGAAATGTCATCAACATTAGGAAAGACATAGTATCTCCCATTGTCTTTTGCGCGCAAACACTTCACACAGATCTCCTCTCGATCTGGCCCATCGGGGAAATGGGTTGACTTGGGGATGATCACCGCCCTGTATCTCTCCACCTTTCCATCCATGCTGACAAAGTCAGCGGTCACAAAGTCCCCAACTTGAATGTCTCACTGTGGGACAAAGAACCTGGTTTTCACGACTGGCACCACATGGTTGGCTGACCACGCGGCATCCAGTGGCGTGTTGTGGGTAGACGTCCATTGGACATAAATTGGGAAGGACGTCGCTGGATCATCTGGTTTGCATACTTTGTTCATGTACAACATTTAGTCAAGCTGTCGAACTAACAGAAACAAAAACTGAACTCACTGCATTTTTACAGCAAGAGCGTATACTCGTAGCATCGTCAGTTCACCGCTCGATGCAAAGGCAGTGAAATTGACAAGAAGAGCGGGGTAGTAGTTGCGCTGAGAAGGATCGATAGCACGCTTTTCTTTATCTCTATTCTTTTTAACTTTCTGAGCGTGTTTTTAATCCAAACATATCACATCTATATGTTTTTGGAATCAGGAACCCACAAGGAATAAGATGAAATTGTTTTTAAATCGATTTCGGAAATTTTGTTTTAATAAAAAAAAAATTATTTTTAATTTTCAGAGCTTGTTTTTAATCCGAATATAACATATTTATATGTTTTTGGAATCAGAAAATGATGAAGAATAAGATGAATGTAAATTTGTATCGTTTTAGAAACACATTATTTTTTTTTACAATTTTCAGGTTTTCAATGACCAAAGTTATTAATTAATTTTTAAGCCACCAAATTGAAATGCAATACCGAAGTCCAACCTTCTTCAGAGATTGCTTGGCCAAAATTTCAATCAATTTGATTGAAAAATGAGGGTGTGACAGTGCCGCCTCAACTTTTACAAAAAGCCGGATATGACGTCATCAAAGGTATTTATCGAAAAAAATAAAAAAAAATATCCGGGGATATCATTCCCAGGAACTCTCATGTCAAATGTCATAAAGATCGGTCTAGTAGTTTGGTCTGAATCGCTCTACACACACACACACACACGCACAGACAGACACACACACATACACCACGACCCTCGTCTCGATTCCCCCTCTACGTTAAAACATTTAGTCAAAACTTGACTAAATGTAAAAATAAAAAAATAAAATAAAAAAATGGGATAGCGGCGAAACGGGATTGCGCCAAAATGGGATGCGGTAGTAAGATGACGCTTGGCTTGTGAAATGTCGCCAAAATGGGACGGCGGCAAAACGGGATTGCACGTAAATGGGATATTGCGCGAATTATAAACGAAGGAGTAGGCCCTAAGTTTCTCGTACGAGATGTTTACTGGGAGTAAATATTTGGGGAGTACAAATTAGTTCCTTGTGGAGTTCTTTTTTCGTACAAGATTTTTACTGGAAGTTTACTCCGGAGTCAATTTTTCGTGGAGTAAAAATTTCGTGTTACACCGGTTCATGACCGTTGTGGTAACGAGCGCACATTGCTGTCTCCATATTGTGTTCCTACGAATCGAAAGTACGATCGCCAAGCCCTTCTGTCATTGAAGGCAACGTTCGATATTTGCGTCTGTCAGCGTCGCCAACGTTCGACAGATTGTACTACTGTTACTCACAAACTTTCAATTTACACAATGAAATGCCAATAACATGCAAACACAACAATGGGAGACGAAGGGAAAACCTACTAGCGATTGAAATTATGCAAACGAACTCACAAATCCCTCACTTTCCGAATGCAAATGCTGCAAATCCGTATGCGTGCGTCGCTGTGTCGAACGTTGGGTTGACGAACGTTGCTGACAGACGCAACAAAACTTGATCAAAAGGCACTAAAAACGATTAAATGTTTTACTTACTGGGTATCGCATTCCTCTTTTTCTTCCTGCAGACGATATGAAGCGGTTGAAACGTCGTTTCCGATGAAAGACTCGGTTATTTCCGTTAAAAACGAAGTTTGCCGAACGTGTGATTCAGTCTACAGACACCGGTCGGATCACAACAAAAATGTTCATTCTTTGCGATTTTGTGATACTGTTGATGATACACCTGCTTTCCAGTGAAGAACATCAATAAAATGATGTTCACAAGCAAGAATAACAGACAAAAGCATGCGATGTGTAAAATTAGGCTTTGCTTTGCAAACAAAGCACGTGTTTTTTTTACTGACAGACACTTTCGGTGGCGATTGAAAATTTTTCCAGAAACGGTTTTATGCTCCCATTTGATATTTTTTCCCTATTTTATCTAGTCAGAGACTAACCTTGTGTATTAATTGAATTAATAACCCCATTATCATAAGTTTTGTGTGATATTTCGTGTCTGCTTGAATCACACTTTGAGATGGGGTCATGTGACAGAAGGAAATGGTGTCTGTCAGGATTCACACGTTCGCTTCGAAAAACTCGCTCAAATAATTGCTCAAACACAAACATTTTAGCTTTTATTTATTTTTTTGTATTGCAAATACCATACTTACTCATGCCAAGCAGAAAAAATGATGAAAATCAACACAGTAAGCAAGTAATTTGAAGGCAAAGTTTACACACATCAAAGAGTCTGATTACCGTGAAACACGTCAAAAGCGCTGCGTGAAGACAAGAAAAAGTTACAATATTTTTGCGTATGGCTTACGCGGCGCGGCGAAAAAAACGCGTCAGCGACTTTTAAAATGCGTCCAATACGCAAAAATCGTGCGTAAACGCGATCCCTGCTGACATGAAAGGCATCAACAATGCCATGATCCTCTCTGTAATTGCTGTATTAAAGTCACTGACTGTCTAATTAAATGTTGATATGGTACGAGCGTATACTAGGTCATTCAAATAACCCCAAAAGTAACAATCTGGCGGGCCTTAATCGGGTTAGTCTGGCCACCGCCGAGTTTCAAACCTCGTACTGTTGAGTCGATCCCCGAAATTGGAAACATTTTTTTGAAATGGCACAAAAGGCAGACTATTTGATATACACACTTGCCACTTTGTGCAATGGTCACGAATAAGCTGAAGTTAATGGACATTTAACATGAAATTAATCGGTCAACAAATATGGCCGCAAAACGTGGCTTTTATTGGCCTCTGAAACGGTTGACACCTACCGCCTTTGACATCAGGCTACATAAAGACTAGAAAAGTTAGGTGCATAAAACAAAACGCTCTGAACAGGAAATTTCATGCCCATTCCAATGATAGTCAGAAATGTTTAGTTTGTGCATATTCTGATTTTTTGCAGATTTTAAAATACGGTACTGGTTTTTTTCAGGTCGATTTTAGGGGAGACGTTGTTTGACAGGCTGTCACGGGATGCCTTTACAAAGTACCATCAATCGGAAAAATGATAAGAATAGCTGACACACATACCTTTTCCAGCATGTAAAGTTCAACTAAAATTAACTGCGTTTTAATGCTTTTATTAGCGTGCGAAATTTGTCGCAATAACTTTTTGGCCAAGTTTATAATGCTCACTCAGCGGGGCATAGTGCAGGGGAAGGAGACGTGTTTGTGGCACTCAACAACCAAAGCCCTTGATTACTTCCCCTGTATTGTGTTCCTGCTGTCTCCAATCACAGCCAGACATTTTAAAAACTGGTCTATTTAAGTTGCCGTAAAATGTATCATCTGCATGCATTGTTTTGCCATCAATGTAGAAGCCTCTGTATTTGTACCTTTATAGAACACAGCCGAAGTAAGCAATGATTTGAACCCGAGAAGAGTTTAAGCATGCCCTGTGTTAAGAAAGTAAACAGCATGTGTGTGCTGGGGTAGGGGGTTGTATACATTTGTTTGTCTGCTTGTGTGTGTACGCATGTGCGAGGGAGTTCTCTATATGTTAATTTAATGTGTCATGTTCTATGGTGTCTGGGTTTACGTCCTGTTTGGTGTCGCGCGCACGCACACACACACACACACGCACAATTTCATTCACAAAAGAGTCCTGAGCAAACTTTCTCCAGCAACCAATATTATTGAACACAAGCGTATTCATCAACACAAAACCAAGCAAGTACACAACTGATTTTTTAAACACTCCATGGCACAACAACAGATCTTCAATGAAAAACCTCCTCTATTTGTTCAACAGGTTTAAAGTATATTCTGTTTCATGCAACTTGTCATATAATTATTCCATCACATACCTGGTAAGGCTTTTTGCATGAGATTAGCAGCCTTCTACTTGAACATGTGCCAACATTCAACGGCCTGGCTTTCTTCTAAGCAGAGTTCTTTCTTTCTTTCTTTCTTTCTTTATTTGGTGTTTAACGTCGTTTTCAAACACGAAGGTTATATCGCGACGGGGAAAAGGGGGGAGAGGGGATAGAGCCACTTGTCAATTGTTCTTTCTTTCTCTCTTTATTTGGTGTTTAACGTTGTTTTCAACCACGATGGTTATATCGCGACGGGAAAATGGGGGAGAGGGGATAGAGCCACTTGTCAATTGTTCTTTCTTTCTTTCTTTATTTGGTGTTTAACGTCGTTTTCAACCACGAAGGTTATATCGCGACGGGGAAAGGGGGGGAGAGGGGATAGAGCCACTTGTCAATGGTTTCTTGTTCACAAAAGCACTAATCAAAAATTTGCTCCAGGGGCTTGCAACGTAGTACAATATATGACCTTACTGGGAGAATGCAAGTTTCCAGTACAAAGGACTTAACATTTCTTACATACTGCTTGACTAAAATCTTTACAAAAATTGACTATATTCTATACAAGAAACACTTGGGTAAAAGGAGAAACAGAATCCGTTAGTCGCCTCTTACGACATGCTGGGGAGCATCGGGTAAATTCTTCCCCATAACCCGCGGGGGGTTCTAAGCAGAGTGGCAATTTCGTTTCTTTAATTCATTTCTAACAGACACCTGTGTCAACATGTGCAATTTATTAATAAAAACCCACCACTTTGCACAGAAAGGAGCCAGGATTTGATTGTTGGTATGTGTCTAAGTGGAAGGATGGTCTCATGTCAGGTAAAAGTGAAACAGAAGTTGAAAAGAATGTACAGAATCAAGAAACGGCAAAAAAGAAATGAAGCACTAAAACTTGTACTTTGTTCATCCTGAGGGAAAAGGAGTATTTCTTCTGGATGTGTGACAAGAGTGTGTGTGTGTGTTGGTGTGTGTGTGTTGGAGTGTGTGTGTTGGTGTGTGTGTTGGTGTGTGTGTGTGTGTTGGTGTGTGTGTTGGTGTGTGTGTTGGTGTTGGTGTGTGTGTGTGTGTGTGTGTGTGTGTGTGTTGGTGTGTGTGTTGGTGTGTGTGTGTGTTGGTGTTGGTGTGTGTGTGTGTGTGTGTGTGTGCTTGTGAGTGTTTACATGTTAGCACATGTGTTTTGAGGGTCTTTTCAAACATGCATGTGTCTATCAGGGTGTGTTTTTAAAACTATCTACGAGCACATACCTAAAACTATAAATGAGTATTTACCCAGTCAATCTACTGTTTTGATTGTTGTGCAGTAGTTGGGTATAATGTTGGAAGCTTGTACAGATGAAAACATATTTGAGACATATCCACTCTTCTGCAATATTTTCATCACAAGAAAGCGCATTCAAACAAACACACACACCAACACCCACACAAAAAGACAATGCAATACAATCCCACACAAATAACTGGAATGTGACATTGAGTCTAATCTCATGTGGTCTCCACTTTCTGTAGGTAATAACTTCTGCATGTTATAAACTGCATCTAACAGACTGAATTATCATTTTTCTGCCACAACATTCCAGAAAAAGCCCAGTTTTAAGCTGTGATTATGGGCAGACTGTAAGGCCACTTCAACTATCGGAGCTACCTCTTAATGCGGGAAGAGCAATCAATAAGCGCGATGAGGAAAGTCTGCGCAAAATCTGCACCTAGTCGAACAGCGCTCAACTGCGTGTTCGAGTCACAGCTAAATCTGACCTAAATCGCCTCAACTCGGGAGCGATTTCAAACCAGCAAAAATTGGGGAAAAGTTGGTTGAAAGTTTGCCATGTGAACGGTACTTAACATGAACGGTGGTCACCAGACAAACAGAATTATAATGACTGGTTTGTGTTCATAATGCCAACAGTTGCAATGAAAATGCCCTTTTTCCCAAACACAATTGTTCGCACCGCATATAATATCTGTTCACAAATAAAGACACAGATACAAATAAACTGAAAAAGATTATAAAATGATTTTTTTCTCACAAAAATCCTTCAATTTAAGTTTTAGCAGATGAACGCCTGCTCTTACCAAAAATCCACTACTCACAACTAATACACTTTAAGTCACGTCTTTATTTTTGCAGCTGAGCAAAGCAACACTGATAAAAATCTGATTTTCACAACATTCATTTGGACCCATCCCATTACAACTGATGTACACAAACAGATCAGTCAAAGTTAACCAGATTCTGGGATAAGCCAGACAAAAGTTTCAACAACTATAAGCATTTTTTGTTTGTTTGTTTGTTTGCTTAACGCCCAGCCGACCACGAAGAGCCATATCAGGGCGGTGCTGCTTTGACATATAACGTGCGCCACACACAAGACAGAAGTCGCAGCACAGGCTTCATGTCTCACCCAGTCACATTATTCTGACACCGGACCAACCAGTCCTAGCACTAACCCCATAATGCCTGACGCCAGGCGGAGCAGCCACTAGATTGCCAATTTTAAAGTCTGAGGTATGACCCGGCCGGGGTTCGAACCCACGACCTCCCGATCACGGGGCGGACGCCTTACCACGAGGCCAAACACTATAAGCACTGGATATGTTCACATGAGATTCCAGTACAGAAGAACCTCCCTTTAAAAAAAAAAAAACTAGTTTACGTCCCCTTCCGCCTTCTTAAGACATTGATTTTTCTGATTTTCTGTTCATAACATCTGTAAAAAATAAAATTACCCCCGTTTTAAGACTCCCTCCTTTTTAAGTCCAGATTTCTCAGATTGTAGGAGGTCTTTCAAAAGGGCTGGGGGGGTTCCACTCTACCAGCAAGCTCTAAATTAGGTTCAAACTAAGGTTAAAAAGAAAGATCGGCTACAACACGTTTTTAACAGATGCCATTACTTTATCTTTTGTATAGCCATCATTGCTGCATTTTTTTCAGGAATAAACTACCTCTGCAGGCTCTCATCCCCACCAACATTTTCACCCCACCCTACCTGCAAACCCATGCGTCACCCACACCTGTTCCGTAACCTTGTTACAGGAGAGTATATCCTCCAGACCATAACTAACAAATACTGAACTGAAGAACAACAAATGAATATCAACTGGTGTCTTTCCATTTTGCCCTATTGTCTTGTGTGAATTGGCTTTCCATTACAACATGCTTCACAATGCACAAAGTTCCGACAATACTGTGAACACCCCACACCTCCCCCCCCCCCCCCCCTTCTCTAAGACCCCCTTCCCCAATCAGGGGTGGGACTCTCTTGTGATGAAAAAAGAGGAAATCCTAGGGGGGGTTCGGGGGCATGCTCCCCCGAATTTGTTTAAAATGGTACATTGAAATCTGTGCAATCTGGTGCATTCTGAGACTAAAATTCAACTCGTTTGGATCAGGTAAAAAATGCATTCTCCACACTCCCCCCCCCCCCCCCCAAAAAAAAAAAATACCCCAACCAAACAAAAAACACACTTTCACACAACCATGGTAACAAATAACATTCTTCTTCTTCTTCCATCGAGGACTGGGTTCTTGCGAACGTCTCAGAGTCCTGCAGTTGAGTCACTGTTACCGAGAGTGGCTAGCTCCGGCAAACAGGGTATTTAAAAAGGTGGGGAGGTTTAACACTATGCACAGGGGAGAAAGCGTTCAAGGGGCTCTCATGCTCGAGTGCAGGAGACTGCTGCCGAGTCGGGAGCGAAACGACTCCAGGGAGGGGGCCGACGATACCAGTGTTGGCAACTTATTCCATTCGAAGATTGTGCGGGGGAAAAATGAGTTTAAAAGGGCTGGGTTGTAATGGTACAAACTTACGTAATGAACCATGTATCCATAATCCAATCCTGGCAATAGTATATGATCCAAGAGACGCCCCAATGCATTGAAGCTCAAAATTACTATTAGTTTTATCAGGAGTTTTCAGTCAGCACAATTTAACTCTCAAGCCTCCAGTGTTCTGTTCCATCTTCACTTCTCTCCGTATCATTCAGTCAACAAGTTTTAGATACTGTGATGAAATGGGACGCGGAAAAATAGATTACTCCAGCGGAATTTGTAAATTGTGTCCGCGGAAATCCGCAGATTCGCGGAAAAGTCCCACCCCTGCCAATAAGACTGTTTTTTGTGACTTTCTGTTCATAACCTCTGTAAATTTACCCCAATTCACAGACTCCCTCCTTCTCTCAGCTTTTAAATGGGGTGTTCCACTGAACATTTTCTTAACAAATCGTCAAACTCACAAGCCCTTACAAATTGTTTATCAACATCAGTACTGTGCAATCTCCAAACTCATAAACAAGCAAGGCAGAACGCCAAGGTCAAAGAAACAAAGGGAAGCAAGCTCTCTAAATATATTTAAAGCGATACATGTACTTCCCTTTTCGCATGTAAAATCCAGTGAACTCTATGTAATGGTCAGACGCCCTCTGTTCTAAGACCTTGTTTCTCTGGATTTTCTCCACTCCACGTGGAGTTAGCAAAGCTATCTGCACGTTTAAGACTTGCTCCTCTAGAAGGCCGGATGTTCTCAGATGTTGGGCGTCTTTGCTTTTATTCGTACAGCATATCTTAGAAGGTGGCATGCTTTTTGTAACGTACTCATTTATACCCTCACAAGACCTAATTTTTTAAATATCATTTTAGGTCTCAAGTCTTTTGCTGTAGTTGTCTTTCTACAGCATCTCTTACCAGGCAAATAAATAATAACTGTGATGCATTTTGTTCCCACATCTTCACACCCTCATCATTATATTTTTTCTAAACACACACACCATCTTTTCACCACATGTAAGATTCATAAGCTCAACACAAACATGACAATAACATGTATGGTTAATCAAAACAGACCCATCTCCTTGCAACAGCTTGCAGCTTCTCCCACACATACTGTCTCGCACAAACGGGTCCACCGTCAATCAATCTAACACGTCCTTAATTAAGGTGGTATTGTCGGGCGAGACTTTATGACAAAAAGACACAACCTGTTTGACTTTGAAACTAACTCGGGTACTTTCAAAATGAAACCTTATTGTCAAGATACATCCCATCCACACCCCCCCCCCCCCCCCCCCCCCCCCATCCCCACCACTTATTTTAAGTCAATCTTTTTCTTGCACCTCATAATACAGAAAAAAAACACCACATAATTCAAACACATTTCTTTCTTTCTTTATTTGGTGTTTAACGTCGTTTTCAACCACGAAGGTTATATCGCGACGGGAAAAGGGGGGAGATGGGATAGAGCCACTTGTCAATTGTTTCTTGTTCACAAAAGCACTAATCAAAAATTTGCTCCAGGGGCTTGCAACGTAGTACAATATATTACCTTACTGGGAGAATGCAAGTTTCCAGTACAAAGGACTTAACATTTCTTACATACTGCTTGACTAAAATCTTTACAAAAATTGACTATATTCTATACAAGAAACACTTAACAAGGGTAAAAGGAGAAACAGAATCCGTTAGTCGCCTCTTACGACATGCTGGGGAGCATCGGGTAAATTCTTCCCCCTAACCCGCAGGGAGTATTCAAACACATGAAACTGGCTGTTTGACCTTTTCTGTCCTAGGGTTTAATGGTACCTGCGATGTGAGGCCCCTCTCATGAGAGGACACCCCCTCCCCCACCACCAACAAAGGACACCCTTATTTTGACAAAAAAATAAACCTAAAATTAAAGACCACCTGCAATGCATGGACTCTTTTGGCTGGTTCTAAAGGGTGTCTTTTCATCGCAGGTACCACTGTAATGATGCTAAAAGAAGCACCTCCACAGGCAGATGATATAACTCTTTTAAGTTAATACATGTATAGCCTTAACACCCTGACAGTGTTTTAGCTGGGTTTTTTTTTTGCACTGTCTTATCACCTCGCCTCAACCGGCATCTTGACGGCTTTCCCGTACATGTTGTCCAGTACGAGTCCAATGAAGACGAGGATGGTGCCAGTCCACTGCCGCGAGGACATGGGGTGGCCGAACCAGGCTATAGAGCACAGGATGGTGAAAAACTTGCGTGTCGTGGTGAAGATGGAGCACGTCAGAGGGCCGAAGGTCGTTACCGTCTTGAAGATGAACATCTGTGACAAGAGTAGAACGGTACGAGGGTTACGTTTGAGAATGTTTCATCTTAAAACTTATGCTTTCAAAAACGTTCATCTCCCGAGCCGGACTGAACGTGAAGCGCCAGCGAACGCCAAGAAGAAGAAGATGCTTTCAAAAAATGTATGACAACAGTGAAAGTGAAAAAGGCCTGGCCCTTTTTAGGGAGCTCAACAAATCTGAGAAAGACGGGTCTTAGATGGGAGGGAATCTGAACATGCGAGGTAAATTTACACATGTTATTACCAGGAAACCTGGAAAGCTTGGGTCTTAACACTTTCTACCCCACCTATGTTGACCAAGTTTTTTTTTTTAGCCGAGACCAGCTGTGCTGCAGCAGGTCACTCAGAATTGTAGTGACTGTGTATCAACACCCTGGAGTGCAGGCGTTAGATGGACGTTACAGGAAACGACTGAAGCTAACAGTCTGAGCAAATATATCCGTACCTGGTCAGAGAGAGCCATATGAGTGCGGATATATCCGTACCTGGGAGACAATGAGTTAAAAGAAAAGGGGGGGGGGGGGGGGGGGGGGGGGGGGGAGTGTGTGTTGTCTTGAAACAGGTGGTCTTAACACACACACAAACTAAAACACACATTAACAGTTGCATGCAAGAGTTAATTCACTGCACGATGCTTTAAAAGACTAGAGTCTTTCTCTCTCCTTGTCACACACAAACAAACACATCCACACACACAGGTACTTACCTGACCGGCAGCACTACAGATGCTGAACAAGAACATGTTGACCAGGACATAAGGATAGCGCATCATGAATGGTATAAACTGGAAAATCTCTCCGGTTATCACCAACCCTGAAAGAAAACAAAAAACAGTGAGATCACAACATTCACTGTGAAAAGTGTGAGCACTAACATGAATATGGTACACCTATTTGGGGCTAACACCCCCAAAAAGTGAAAAACCGGAAAGGCCAGGGTCCACGGCGGCAGGGACAAAGAACAGCCTCTCCTGGTACCAAAATGTATGTTAATAAATGATAAAATAATACACCTTCTGCCTCCATCAACCCTCCAAACTAAAAAAAAAAGTTTTACTTTAAGAAACCGGATGATCCGTTTTTAAAAGCTTTCAAAAACCGGATTTCCGGCGTGAACCGGTAAGGTGTTAGCCCTGCCTATTAGCTATCACAATAATCATAAGTACAGCCGTACCTGTGATTAAACGACACTCGGATTAAATGAAAAGTGTCCCTGCATTGGGACAGGTATATTTTGGTCAAGATAATAAACACAGGGACAAAAGTCAGTGTCCTCTCTTGGCATGTGCCTTCTCATCAGAAGGCCCTCATATAACAGGTACCACTGTACATAAAATAAGGCACATACACACACACACTAGGCTAGAAACACACTGCATGGTGACGGAAGGACTGATCAATTCTACAGGTTCATCGCGTACAGTGGAACCCCCCCTTTTAAGACCTCAAACAATCTGAGAAATTGAGGGCCTAAAAAGGAGGGAGTCTTAAAATGGGGGAGGGCGGGGATGTAGCTCAGTCAGGGCGGGGATGTAGCTCAGTCAGGGCGGTGATGTAGCTCAGTCAGGGCGGGGATGTAGCTCAGTCAGGGCAGGGATGTAGCTCAGTCAGGGCGGGGATGTAGCTCAGTCAGGGCGGGGATGTAGCTCAGTCAGGGCGGGGATGTAGCTCAGTCAGGGCGGGGATGTAGCTCAGTCAGGGCGGGGATGTAGCTCAGTCAGGGTGGGGATGTAGCTCAGTAAGGGCGGGGATGTAGCTCAGTCAGGGCGGGGATGTAGCTCAGTCAGGGCGGGGATGTAGCTCAGTCAGGGCGGGGATGGAGCTCAGTCAGGGCGGGGATGTAGCTCAGTCAGGGCGGGGATGTAGCTCAGTCGGTAGCGCGCTGGATTTGTATCCAGTTGGCCGCTGTCAGCGTGAGTTCGTCCCCACGTTCGGCGAGAGATTTATTTCTCAGAGTCAACTTTGTGTGCAGACTCTCCTCGGTGTCCGAACACCCCCCGTGTGTACACGCGCAAGCACAAGACCAAGTGCGCACGAAAAAGATCCTGTAATCCATGTCAGAGTTCGGTGGGTTATAGAAACACGAAAATACCCAGCATGCTTCCTCCGAAAGCGGCGTATGGCTGCCTAAATGGCGGGGTAAAAACGGTCATACACGTAAAAGCCGTGGGAGTTTCAGCCCATGAACAAACAAACAAAATAAGACCTCAAACAATCTGAGAAATTGAGGGCCTAAAAAGAAGGGAGTCTTAGAATGGGGGTACATTTACACAGGTTATAAATCTCTTTCTTTCTTTATTTGGTGTTTTACGTCGTTTTCAACCACGAAGGTTATATCGCGACGGGGAAAGGGGGGAGATGGGATTAGAGCCACTTGTTAATTGTTTCTTGTTCACAAAAGCACTAATCAAAAAATTGCTCCAGGGGCTTGCAACGTAGTACAATATATTATCTTACTGGGAGAATGCAAGTTTCCAGTACAAAGGACTTAACATTTCTTACATACTGCTTGACTAAAATCTTTACAAACATTGACTATGTTCTATACAAGAAACACTTAACAAGGGTAAAAAGAGAAACAGAATCCGTTAGTCGCCTCTTACGACATGCTGGGGAGCATCGGGTAAATTCTTCCCCCTAACCCGCGGGGGGTTAGAATGGGGGTAAATTTACAGAGCTTATAAATACAAAGTCTAAGAAAGCAGGGTCTTAAAAGGGAGGGAGTCTTAAATTGGGGGGTGTCTTAAAAGGGGGGTTCCACTGTACCTAAAAAGCTACAGCAAGAACAATAAGCAAAGGGACGGAGATGAGAAATCAACCCAAATCCATCCTCTATTAATACTGCCAAACTATTTGTGATAACCAATTAACAAAACAACATTGACACAAAGATTCATGGGCTGAAACATCAGGGGCAGAAGGGTGCAATCTGGTGATATCAAGAAATATCTCGGAAAATGCTGGAAATTCGGCAGATGGTGAAAATACATAATTCCTGAAATTGGAGGGTTTTATAACAGAAGTATCATTGTAAGACAGGCACAGACATAATTGAGAAAGAAATCTTTGAACATTATATTTTTAAGAACACACACAAAGGAATGCAACTTACCGATGGCCAGCCAGAGTATGGACCAGAAGTTGACAGAGAACATCATGCTGTTGGCGCCTGTCTTGTGTTCACTTCTCATTTTGTCCTGACTGGCCCCAGTCAACCCATCAAGCATCAGGGAGATCAGCTGGAAAATCATGCACGGCATCATCAAAACACATTGTTTACACCCAGTCAACCCATCCAGCATCAGAGAGATCAGCTGGAAAATCATGCACGGCATCATCAAAACACATTGTTTACACCCAGTCAACCCATCCAGCATCAGAGAGATCAGCTGGAAAAACACGCACGGCATCATCAAAACACATTGTTTACACCCTGTCAACCCATCCAGCATCAGAGAGACCAGCTGGAAAATCATGCACGGCATCATCGAAACACATTGTTTACACCCGGTACCCAGTCAACCCATCCAGCATCAGAGAGATCAGCTGGAAAAACACGCACGGCATCATCAAAACACATTGTTTACACCCTGTCAACCCATCCAGCATCAGAGAGACCAGCTGGAAAATCATGCACGGCATCATCGAAACACATTGTTTACACCCGGTACCCAGTCAACCCATCCAGGATCAGAGAGATCAGCTGGAAAACATGCACGGCATCATCGAAACACATTGTTTACACCCAGTCAACCCATCCAGCATCAGAGAGATCAGCTGGAAAACATGTACGGCATCATCAAAACACATTGTTTACACCCAGTCAACCCATCCAGCATCAGAGAGATCAGCTGGAAAACATGCACGGCATCATCAAAACACATTGTTTACACCCAGTCAACCCATCCAGCATCAGAGAGATCAGCTGGAAAAACACGCACGGCATCATCAAAACACATTGTTTACACCCAGTCAACCCATCCAGCATCAGAGAGATCAGCTGGAAAAACACGCACGCCATCATCAAAACACATTGTTTACACCCAGTCAACCCATCCAGCATCAGAGAGATCAGCTGGAAAAACACGCACGCCATCATCAAAACACATTGTTTACACCCAGTCAACCCATCCAGCATCAGAGAGATCAGCTGGAAAAACACGCACGCCATCATCAAAACACATTGTTCACACCCACAGGTGTTGCTGGGATTTATTATCATCAGCAAATTTGCTGGAATGGCTATCACTATCAGAGATTCGGGATTTTTCTGAAGTTTAGCAGTCTGAGGCATCACCTTCACCTGCACCGTGAAGGAGTTCGGCAGCTCTGATGAAGCACCGACAGCAAAGTTTTTAGCAAATGAAACAACCCTAAGACCTGAGAATAAAAGAGATATAAGCGCTCTTAATGCATACCACTAGTACTTAATTTACTACTAAGTGAGACTTATGTGGAACCAATCTATTTAGAGCACTCATGTCCCTTTGTTTTTTTCCAGATCTTAAAATAGCGCTCTGCCTCATTTGATTAGGCACCAAAAAAAAAAGTTGTATGTTTCTGGTAACATGGCTAAAAAAAAATAGGGTGGGTAGGTAGGGATTTTTGTTTTGTTTTGTTGTTTTGTTTTTTTGGTCAGGGTAGAAAATAACTATGCAGTGACGCAAAGAGACTGGACTTACTATACAAAGAGAAAGACAACACATTACAAAACAAATGAGACAAAAGGGATGCAGGGTTATCCCCCTTGTGTCGTCTGCCGTCTGTTACTTTCATTTTGACGCTTTTTTTCTTTTCTTTTTACAAATGCAATAAAAAAAAAGTCTAGGGTCGGCGGGAAAAAAACTAGGTAGAGTCGGGTGACCAGAAACATACAACTTTTTCGGGGGGGCCTTAGGAATTGAAATAAATTTCAGCGCAACATCCACTGCTCATGCCAAAAGATATTCCAGGACAACTGTTGCCAGTGGTACCTGGGATGAAAGGACACCCTTGAGACCAGGCCAATGTGTCCCTACACTGCAGGTGGCCTTTCACGACAGGTATACCTTGGTAAAGACAATAAACAAAGGGACAACATAAGGTATAGATGTTTATTGGGATGTTTCGTCTCATTGGCAGGTCCTCACATTGTACAGGGCATTAGCAGCATCTCTCAGTTAGGGGACAAAATAGTAATATAATGTGCATACAGCCGCATAAACGTGAGCAGAAATAAATATACTTCCATTCAATCCTCAGTGGTTTTTTTACACTGAACTTTGCATGCAACTGCGCAAAATATTGACTTACGTGCCAATTTTGTTTTCATGTTGCTAAATATTTGTTTCTCACACATCATAATCAAAAAACAAGAAAGGTAGGTTGTTGGAACGTTTGTTATTGACAAAACAATACATTCACAGATATTTCGACCCAACAGTCTTTTAAGTGAACAGACAAACAAATATTCACACAAAGCATATCTTCATAGAATCAGTTTTCGGCCACTCGTCAGGAAGCCGAGCGAATCTATCATACATCTACAAGCAAGCATCTTGGTTTTGTCATAACTGATTTGGATCAATGGGATCAATTTCTATATTGAAATATAATGCTGCTGAATACCTCCTATTTCCACTTCATTGTTTAATAGTTTTCAGATTAAATGGTGTCGATGTGGAACAGATGTTATCCGGCCATGAAACGCAATTCAGCAACAGACAAGGGTTAAGGAAGAAAGCAACACAATAGGCGTGGTGGTCGGATAAAGGTTCAACAGATGCGCCTTGAAAGAAACATGTGCGGTCAATCACAGCAAGCAACAACAGAGGAACCCCAACCCCAACACCCCCCCCCCCCCCCCCTTTGAGGCCTCTGAAAATCTCAGATAATCAGATACAGTCATAGAATTTTACCACACAGGAATGAATAGAAGTTCTTGTTTAATATACTGTTCTTTTACATTGTTTGAATTTTTTTTTAAAAGAAGTCTTTGCTTGTTTAAATGTTGATCATCATAAATTATTGACGTGCAACAAGCCTTTGTTTCTCAAATCTCTGCCGCATCTGATTAAGATTTATCATAAGATGTATCTGTCTCTGTGTCAGTGTGTGTGTGTGTGTGTGTGTGTGTGTGTGTGTGTGTGTGTGTGTGTGTGTGTGTGTGTGTTCATTTTAAATGTTAAATGATAAATTATCATTGACCTGGTGAGATGAAATTAAATCAGTTGCTTTGTAGAAGCTGAGGTAAATAATAAAGATGCTTATCTGTGGTAGAACTGTACAGTATTCAAAGTGGTTTTAATATGTATTGTGATATGTTAAATACATGTTAATTCTTTTATATTTGGTCCTGTTTGAGACAACAAAGTATTACTGTATTGTACGTGTATTGAACATATTTACTAAAACTTTGAAGGAAATGGTGCAGCAGCAAAGCAGCAATGCTCCTTTTAGATTTGCTCTCTTTGACTCCAGGCCTGAGCCTCTTTAATCTATTTCTAATCAATACAATGTGAGGGTCGTCAATAAGCATTTGAACCATTGTCTCTCCAGATACCATGCCCCTGGGCTGGAAAAAAAAGTGGAACTTTAAGCGCAGGGTTTGACACATATACCTAACATCAGTGTTTTTTCATGAGTGTGCATGTGTTGCTCACGATTGCGATCAGGTTGTGTCTAATCATTACAACGTGTCGGTCGTAAATAAGCATTTGAAGAATTTTACCTCCAATAATGACCTCAATATTAATGACCTCCAAGTAAAGTGCACGAAAACGACAGATTGACCTAGTGCCCCAAAATGTAAGTCACTTGTTTTTTTGTGTTTTTTTTTTTATAGAAAGGGCACATAAGGTAAAATCTGTTGGGTTCTTTATGCATGTGTTGCTCCAATTGGTGATAGTTGTTGTTAGGATATTTCGTGAAGGGGGTTGATACGTGGGGGGTGTAAGTTTTTGTTGTTGTTGTGTGCTTATTTGTCATGCACAGCTTTTCTAGTTTGACACCAAATGTAAGGCTTCTTTTTAAGCCTACTGTCTATATGATACTTACCGAGACAGTACTATTCTTGCACATTATCTATTATAGGCCGAAAAAATTGGACAAAACGCTGAGTGGGTACAATTATCTCCCATAACCATGCGCCACCGTGGATCCCAAGCACTGTCCGAGTGCTTCCCCCTTACAGGATGTAGGTGGCGCGTCCTCTTTCTTTATGAGCTGCAGACCCTCAAAAAGCCAATAACATATCAAGAGGGGAGGCGGGAGGGAAACTCTAATAGTACTGTCTCGGTAAGTATCATATAGACAGTAGGCTTAAAAAGAAGCCTTACAGTCAATATAACACTTACCTCGACAGTACTATTCTTGCACAGAATACCAGAGTGGTGTGAGGGTGATATGTAGAGTATTAAACTCCTTAATCAAAATCACTTAAATCCAAGGATTAAGATACCCAGGCAATTTTCGAACAGTACTACCGTAAAAGAAAATATACCCAAGAAACATACCTTAGACTGACGTGACCATGCTGGCAACCACTGCTGTGTGGTGAACTCAACGTCAAAGTCCAGGCCACTCAAAGCTTGAATACCACTGAGTCTACGGCAAGTGGCTAAAGCGATGAGGAACAATTAGTCTTAAAAATCAGCAACTTGATACTGATGCCTGCCAGGGGTTCAAACTCATTGCTACGCAGGAGTTTGAGGACCAGAAAGACATCCCCCTTGGGAAATGAAACCCGAGGTTTAGACACCGCTGCATTGCTAATACCCGAAAGGACATTAGCGATGAGGGAGGACCTGATCAAGTGTTCAGGTCTGCGACCAGTAGCGGCCGCAATCGTGGAAGCGATGGCAGATCTGTATCCAAGAAGAGTCTTAGAAGAAAGACTCTTCTTTAGATACACTTCCACCAGGAAGTTGGCCAAGTCCTGTGTTGAGGGATAAAGCGGCTTTATCCCCTTGGACAAGGCGAAGGTGGCCCAAGCTCTCCAGCGTAAGTCGTAGAGCTGATTAGTTGATCGCCTCTTAGCCTTCAAGGAAAACTCTACTGAACTCTTGTGCAATCCTAGTGCAAGCAGTTTGGAGCGCACAAGAGCCATGCGGTCAAGCACAGACTCTCTGGACGTGGATGAGGGAGGCATGATCGAGGCTGGAGCAGACCTCCCCCGTCCAGATCCAGAGGTAGAGGGTCTACGTGGGTGAGACCGCGAAGATCTGGAAACCACGGAGCTGTTGGCCAGTAAGGCGCGACCAAAATCAGTCTTGGTCGTTCCTGCAGATATTTTGCCAGCACCCTCGGAATCAGAGATGTCGGGGGATAGGCGTAAGCATCGAGGAGCCTCCACAAGAGAGTGAATGCGTCCAAGTGGAACGCATTCATGTCTCGAAAGGGGCTGACGTACCTGGGAAGCCGAGCGCTGAATCGAGTTGCGAACCGATCGATCAGAGGACGGTCCCACCTTGCCCACAGACGCTGTAGAACGTTGTGAGCGATGGTCCATTCTGTGGAGAGAACCTGATCGCCCCGACTGAGAATGTCGGCCAGGGCGTTCAGTTTCCCCGGAACGAACTGGACTGACATCCGGACCTGATTGGTCTGGCACCAGAGCAGAATCTCCTCCGCCAACAGGGAGAGGGACCGAGAATTGGTGCCCCCCTGGTGGCGAAGGTAAGCTAAGCATGTGGTGTTGTTGTCCCCGTTGAAAATCAGAGGGGCCAAGGACAGGCCGAATGGGAGGGCCCGAAACTCGAACACTGTGCCCTCCCAAACGAACCGGAGCAGATGTCGGTACCCCGGGGCCACCAGGATGTGGAAGTAAGCATCCTGGAGGTCCCAAACATGGCCCAATCGTTTGGCCGGATGGCCAACCGGACCGACGAAGGGGTTTTCATCTTGAACTTGCACCTGTGAAGGTACAAGTTCAAGGTGGAGAGGTCCAACACCGGCCTGAACCGGCCGTCCTTTTTGGGGACGGTGAACAGGCGGGAGCAGAACCCCGGAGAAGGCTGAGAAAGGGGGTAGACCGCCTTCTTCTCGACCAACGAGTTCACCTCGTCCTGAAGAGCCTGCCATCTGGCAGGGTCTCGAGGAGGGGGGAACGTCCAGGGTAGAGCGGACAATGGAGGTTGTGACGACAGCGGTAGAGAAAACCCCGACCACACCACCCTCAAGAAAAACTGGTTGGAGACCAGTCTGCCCCACATGCCGCGGGCCCGAAAAAGGGAACCGACGGACGAAAGAGGGGCAACTTGAGGGGGCGTCAACGTAGGGCCGGGACTCACTGAAAATTCTGCTGGCGGGCAGGCGCAGGCTTGCGACCACCCCCCCTGGTGGTGCTGCTTCCCCTTACCTGTCTGAGCACCCTTCGTCTTGCTTGGGAACGCAACAGGCGCCTAAGAGGAGGAAGAAGGAGGCAGTGAAACTGGCTTCTTCTTCTTCTTCTTCTTCTGAGGCTGGGAGCTGGAGGTGACTGTAGCACTTCTCTTACTCCCCGCCGCCGTCGCCGAAGCAGCGAGGCCAACCATCAGAGAATCAGTGTTCCTCTGGCGTGTGGACTCCACCACAGAACGAACAGTGTCCGGATGAAAGAGGGAAGAAGGCTGAGGAAACGTGTTCCTCAGACTCTTCCTCATATCCGGAGGCACTATAGAAGTAGGCAGAAAATGATCACGGAACAGGGCCAAAAAAGTGGACCCGTGTTCCAATGGCCAATTCTGCCGCATACGTCACGCACGATCGCACGGTATGCAAAGCCCGATCCACTCGAACCGTGTAAAGGACCCGAGTGGAATCGGACTCTGCCCGATCGGGAGGGTCCAACAGTGTGGACAGCGTGCTCATCCATGTCAAGGCCTGTGATTGGGCCTCGACTGTGGAAGAAACGGTGGCCTCAAGATTGTGGAACGAAGCAGAGCTCAGTTCCACCTTCTTGACCGAAGGCACCCCCCCAACGAACACATCACCGTCAGCCCCACCCTAAACACTCGAAGTCTGGAAAGGGAGAGTTCGAGAGTCAAAGGGAAAAGGGAGGGACGAAACAGATTGGACACGAGGAAACAGTGGAGGTGCGCCTCCCGAAGGAAAGCATGGCACTGAACCCGCGTCCTCCCGAGGAACATAGGTCGCGTTTGCACGTGAATCTGTACTCCTCAGGCTATGTGCTGCCGCTTCCACCGTGGCACTAAGACTAGGGTGGAACGCGAATTGCCGGCGGACGGATCGTTCATAAAACGAGCCGCCGGCAGACGCGGCGTGAGCCTCCCGCGCCCGGGCCGAAGCGGACTCAAAGGACGAGAGGGCGTCTCAGGGAAGGACGTCCTGAAACTGTTCAAACGTCCTTCTAGCTGTGCGAGGACGAGCCTCCTGCCTCTCGTCCTCAGACCCCGGGTCCAGGTCCTGTGTGTCAACACTAGACGACAGACGCTTAAGAGAGGCATCCGTGACGTCAAGACGCCGCGTGATGTCTGTCATGTACTGTTGGAAAGTACGAAGCATAGCTTCGGAAGTTCCATCAGAAACCGGCAAGGGTAGAGGATCAGTGTTAACCTCAGGGCGACCCTGATCCTCCTCCCTATCGTCCTCCAACTCACTCTCCTCTTCACTTCCCGACAACTCCTCAAAAGCAGGAGTGTAGGGAGCTTGAGGGGGAAGAGCCGAAAGCGATGAAGCAGGCTGTGAAGAAACGCCCACAGAAGCAAGAGGCCGCGAAGACCCCTGCCCCAAAGACGAAACGTCTCCAGCAGCCGAAGGGGGAGAAAAACAACAACCCTGCGACTGTTGGGTCAGCCCAGCCAACGAACCCCCGCCATTTATAGACTGAACAGGAACCCATCGGGTCTGATCAGAAAAGAAATGGTCCGGTCCGGTCGGGGGAGCCGATCCGGTCCGGTAGGGTGGTCCGGTGTTCCGGTCCGGTGCCGGACCATCCGGAGGTCCCGTTCGGCACCGAACCATCGTACCCACAGAAGTGTTCGGGTGGTTAGGTCCGGACGTGGACATACCGTACCATCCGGACCCGTGGTCCGGTATGGTCCGGTTCGGTGCCAGACCATCCAGACCAACAGAGGTGGTCGGGTGGTCCGGCACCGGGCCATCCGGACCCGTAGGTCCGGTACCATCCGGAGGTCCTGTTCGGCACCGTAACCATCCGTACGCACAGAAGTGTTCGGGTGGCTCGGTCCGGGCGTGGACGTACCGTACCATCCGGACCCGTAGGTCCGGTTCGGTGCCAGACCATCCGGACCAACAGAGGTGGTCGGGTGGTCTGGACCGGTCCGGTAGGGTGGTCCGGTGTTCCGGTCCGGTGTTCCGGTCCGGTGTTCCGGTCCGGTCCCGTACCATCCGGAGGTCCCGTTCGGCACCGAACCATCCGTACCCACAGAAGTGTTCGGGTGGTTCGGTCCGGACGTGGACACACCGCACCATCCGGACCCGTAAGTCCGGTGGTCCGGTATGGTCCGGTTTGGTGCCAGACCATCCGGACCAACAAAGGTGGTCGGGTGGTCCGGTCCGGACCGGACCACCGGTCCAGTACCGGACCATCTGGACCCGTAGGTCCGGTCCGGTCCCGCACCATCCGGAGGTCCCGTTCGGCACCGAACCACCCGTACCCACAGAAGTGTTCGGGTGGCTCGGTCCGGACGTGGACATACCGTACCATCCGGACCTGTAGGTCCGGTTCGGTGCCAGACCATCCGGACCAACAGAGGTGGTCGGGTGGTCCGGACCGATCCGATAGGGTGGTCCGGTGTTCCGGTCCTGTGGTCCGGTCCCGAACCATCCGTACCCACAGAAGTGTTCGGGTGGTTCAGTCCGGACGTGGACCTACCGTACCATCCGGACCCGTAGGTCCGGTGGTCCGGTATGGTCCGGTTCGGTGACAGACCATCCGGACCAACAGAGGTGGTCGGGTGGTCCGGTTCGGACCGGACCACTGGTCCGGTACCGGACCATCCGAACCCGTAGGTTCGGTCCGGTCCCGTAGCATCCGGAGGTCCCGTTCGGTACCGAACCATCCGTACCCACAGAAGTGTTCGGGTGGCTCGGTCGGACGTGGACATACCGTACCATCCGGACCCGTAGGTCCGGCATGGTCCGGTTCGGTGCCAGACCACCCGGACCAACAGAGGTGGTCGAGTGGTCCGGCCCCGACCGGACCACTGGTCCGGTACCGTACCATCCGGACCCGTAGGTCCGGTGGTCCGGTGTGTTCCGGTTCGGTGCCAGACCACCCAGACCAACAGAGGTGGTCGGGTGGTCCGGTCCCGACCGAACCACTGGTCCCGTACCGTACCATCCGGACCCGTAGGTCCGGTGGTCCGGTGTGTTCCGGTTCGGTGCCAGACCACCCAGACCAACAGAGGTGGTCGGGTGGTCCGGTCCCGACCGAACCACTGGTCCCGTACCGTACCATCCGGACCCGTAGGTCCGGTGGTCCGGTGTGTTCCGGTTCGGTGCCAGACCACCCAGACCAACAGAGGTGGTCGGGTGGTCCGGTCCCGACCGAACCACTGGTCCCGTACCGTACCATCCGGACCCGTAGGTCCGGGGGTCCGGCAAGGGCCAGAGGTACTGTCCCGCACCGGACCCTAAGGTCCGGTACGGTCCCGTACCATGGGTCCCGTCCGGACCAAACCCGGAGGTCAAGTCCAGTCGGGACCCGTGGGTCCGGTTCGATCCCGACCCGTAAGCCTGGAACGTTCCGGACCCTTGGTCCGGACCATCCGTCACCCGAACACCAGACGCTAAGGAATGGCGTGGGGTCAAGACGGTCCGGTCGGAGGTGTCGGTCTGAGCAACAGAAACAATGTTCCCGTCGCCCTGACCATTCGACAGAAGTACCACGTTCTGTCGAACACCTCCACGTCCAGTAACTAGTCGGCCGGAGCGTCTTATCAAGAGGGACAGCCACCAGTCACACGGACGTCAGAGGGAACCGTAGTAGCAGTGGTCGTAGGCACGAAGCCTGAAACCCCTGCCCCCACAGGACCGCCCTGAACGGGGTCAATTCGCATCCCAACCCCAGCGGGGAGGGAATTCAGAGACCCCGTCATCTCCTCCGATCTCCCCCCCCCCCCCCAGGAGGCCGAAACTACTGTCGAAACAGCAGCAGACGACCCAGCGAGGGAGTTCAGAGGAGGACCCGTGTCCCTCCTGGCTTCCACAGCGGTGGAAACCGAGGAGGGCACAGGAGAGGCACCGGAAAAGGAAGATTTTAATGCCAACTGCACCCGGTGTTCCCAGGCGGTCACCCATCCAAGTACTAACCGGGCCCGACGTTGCTTAACTTCGGTGGTCGGACGAGAACCGGTGTTTTCAACGTGGTATGGCCGTTGGCTGTCAAAACCTGAGTCTCTCCCGTAGCCCCTAGATCGGATTCACCAACCCCCAAAGAGGGTTGGGAATCGACCTGCCCCCGGATTCGAGCCAGGGAGGAGAAGGAAACCTTCCCCCCAGGCTTGAAACCGGGAGGAGCTGAAGCCTGAGACTGAGGGCCGGACAACGGCGTCGAAGGGGGGGAAGCCTGTTCCACTGAAGGAGAAGGAGAAAGAAGCTTTTTCTTTCCCCTCGACCTTCCCCGAACCTTCGACGGCGCAGCCCCGCCCGAAGTCCCAGGCTCAAGCCCAGCCTGTTTGAGCAAGCTCGCATTGAGCTTGCTCAAACAGGCTTTCTCCGCCCTCCCTCGCCGCAAACGCAAAGCGTTTGGGGAGGGAGAGTCGGAGCGCCGAAAGATCCCCTTCTCCGTGCGTAAAACATGACGCTGGGCGCCCGGAGAAGGGTTGCCCCCGGCAGACTCTGGTTCCGTAGAACCAGAGCCCAAAACAGGACGAGACATCCTACCTCGCCCTGTACGTACCCTTAAAGACCGAGAATTAACAAAATTCAAAGAAAATTTAGGTCAATACTCAAGTGAATGCGGCGAAACGAGAAGCAGACGACCGGTCACCACGAAGTAGGACGGGAGGCACGCCGAGTCCGCCACACAAAAACGGAGGCACAAGTTGAAGGAAACACAACGTAGCCTCAAGCCAGAAGTGGAATAACACACAATAATCCAACAGGTGATAGTCCACACAGAAAAGAAGCCTCTTAGTCCAAAATAATCCGGGAGCGTAGCAGAAACACAGCCGGTCTGACACGCGCGAAAAAAGGAAGAGGACGCGCCACCTACATCCTGTAAGGGGGAAGCACTCGGACAGTGCTTGGGATCCACGGTGGCGCATGGTTATGGGAGATAATTGTACCCACTCAGCGTTTTGTCCAATTTTTTCGGCCTATAATAGATAATGTGCAAGAATAGTACTGTCGAGGTAAGTGTTATATTGACCTTAGAATTAAATGAACTCATTCTCTTCTTGCTCCATGGCCAGGTCAGGCTGTTCATCTTCTTGCTCCATGGCCAGGTCAGGCTGTTCATCTTCTTGCTCCATGGCCAGGTCAGGCTGTTCATCTTCTTGCTCCATGGCCAGGGCAGGCTGTTCATCTTCTTGCTCCATGGCCAGGGCAGGCTGTTCATCTTTTTGCTCCATGGCCAGGGCAGGTTGTTCATCTTCTTGCTCCATGGCCAGGGCAGGTTGTTCATCTTCTTGCTCCATGGCCAGGTCAGGCTGTTCATCTTCTTGCTCCATGGCCAGGGCAGGTTGTTCATCTTCTTGCTCCATGGCCAGGGCAGGCTGTTCATCTTCTTGCTCCATGGCCAGGGCAGGCTGTTCATCTTTTTGCTCGTTCGTGAATTTTTCTAATGTGAAAAAATGCAATAAGCCCTGTTCTACGCCACCAGATTCATATAAATTTACCTTGTTTGCCAGTGATCATTAACTAAAATACTCTGTATTGCACCGCTGCCTTCACAAATTAAGTGTAAAGATTAAGAACCCCTGGCCCTATGAAGATCAATACAGGCATCTATCTCCTGCAAGCATTTTCAATAAATATTACTGGTGTCCAGGCAAGGGTGGCCTGAAGCTTAGTGTTTTATAGCTCACTAATGAAGGGAACTGCTGTGCTGGGTCCAATTACTTCTTTATTTGGTGTTTAACGTCGTTTTCAACCGTTCAAGGTTATATCGCGACGGGGAAAGGGGGGAGATGGGATAGAGCCACTTGTTTCTTGTTCACAAAAGCACTAATCAAAAAATTGCTCCAGGGGCTTGCAACGTAGTACAATATATTACCTTACTGGGAGAATGCAAGTTTCCAGTACAAAGGACTTAACATTTCTTACATACTGCTTGACTAAAATCTTTACAAACATTGACTATATTCTATACAAGAAACACTTAACAAGGGTAAAAGGAGAAACAGAATCCGTTAGTCGCCTCTTACGACATACTTCAGAAAAGCAAGCTCTAACTCTGGCTTATTCAATGTTACTGCACTGTGACTCAAAATCACAAACAATGCCTAGATTATTCAAAGAAAAAGAAATTGCTGCCATTTCAATTCATGGTGTTTTTGCGTTCTTTCCACTGAACAAAGACTTTCCCCGTTTCAGCTTAATTCAATGTTACTGCACTGTGACTCAAAATCACAAGCTATGCCTAGAATATTCAAAGAAAAAGGAATAGACAACCATTTCAATTTATGGTGTTTATGGCTACTTTCCACTGAACAAAGAGTTTCCCCGTTTCAGCTCATTTTGTTTCAGGCTACTTCATGTGTGGCTCATGTCAGAACAGATAGACTAACCTTGGGAATGACAGCTGAAAAAAAATGAAATCAAACAAAAGATTGAAAATGAGCCGTAACTCATTCCCTCTAATTCTAAAGTACCGTGCTATTCCCACAAGCCACATTGGACAAATCTTAAACCAAACCAAACAAAGGAATATATATAAACAAGTAAATAGATAATAAATCAAACAAAACATGAATAAAAAGCTGAAAATGTTGTTATTGACCTGAGGTGGCTGGGATCCCCTTTGTAGACACCCAATAACCTAAAAAAAATGGAGTCTTAAAATGGTGGGAACTGGGAGCCTAAAAATGGGGGTATATATAATTTTTTATATATACAGAGCTTATGAACGGAAAATCTCGGGGGCCCGGGTAGCTCAGGTGGTAGAGCACTGGACTTGTGATCGAAAGGTCGCTGGTTCGAATCCGGGCCGGGACGGACACGGGTCAACTTTATGTGCAGACCCAGAGACGGTATCCATCTCCCACCCCCGTGTCACCACAATGGCACGTTAAAGATCTTGGTCATTCTACCATAAGTGCAGATGGCTGATACCACCTAAACACGCATACATCAAAAGCCGTGAGGGCGTAAAAACTCGAATCGTATAAACCAATTCATGTCCAATAACGGACAATAAGCCCCTTAAAATGTACTTTTTACGGAAAATCTGAGAAAACTGGGTCTTAAAAGGGAGGAAGTCTTATATTGGGGAGGAGGGGAGTAGGGGGTTCCACTGTCGTAAATAAAGCACGATAAATAAACTTAATGGTTCAAATGGACTTACCAGTAAGACTTCCCCAGTGCCCATGACATGAGTATCCGCCTGCTTTGGGTTGGATGGCTGGTCCTTGTACATGAAGAGCGCCACCCCCATCACGATCATCAGCACAAACAAGTACTTGGCGATCGGGTAGCGCTTGCCAGCAAACAGCACCCCCAGCACCATCACTGGAATGGGTTTGATGGACTTGCCTAGAACCTGAAACAGCCAAGTTGACCAAATAATGTCACTCCCAAAGTTGTGTCTATGTGTGTGTTAACCTGTGTATTTAATTTACATGTGTGTGTGCGTCACTGCGTGCGCACATGTGTGTCGATCACTGTTCCTCACACTACATCGTCTGTTTACAGTGGTTTAAATTACTGACTTACCAGCCCCACTGGCCGGTTGCCAAAAAAGTTAAAGTACACCCCTGGTGTATGTGTGTGTGTGTTACTGTTAACACACTGTTCCATTTGGTCGCGGGATTTGCACTTTCAGCTGAACTGTTCTTAGAGCTGGCTCGGCTTACTATAGCGTGCCGCGCGCGCGCCCCGTGACCTATTCCCTTTCGCGCGCTGTCTCTAGCAGACAAAGGCTTCTCTGGAGCATGTGTGGCATGGCGCCTGTTTGAAAAAATACGTGATTCTTGGTGTGAAAAAGGGATCGTTTCAGTGACTTACGCTTGGGATTATGTTCATCTTGTATATTTTGTTACTTGAATATACAGGCATTGTGTTGGTGCAAACTAGAGTTTAGCCATTCGACTCGTTTTGTTAGATTTTGTGGTAATACTAATATCACTGGCACTCATGCCTTGTTCTTTGTTCCTGTTAAAAGAAACAGAATTTGCGCGTTGTATATCAGTTTATAATCACACTGAATACTGATAACAGCCACCGACTGTGTTTTTATTTTGCCGTCCGTAAGTACTTAGTCTTAACTGTGTGATAGAGTGAAAACAAGTTTCGCTATACAGGTGTTTGTGTATGATTTCTGGAGCAGTTTTGTGCGGTAAGTTTTGTGAATTAACCCACGCGCAGGTTCTCGGAACAGGCACTCGCTACAGTAGGCTATTATATGCAGCTCTGTTGACTGTCGTGCATTTCATCTTGTTTGTTTTGTTTTGTGTTTTCCCTTCTTTTTTGTTCTTAAGCATGTGACGTGTTTATTCTTAAATTAATGTTGTGACTGTAGTTGTGCTTATGTTCTTGCCTGTCTGTATGTGTGTACATGGTTTTGCTTGTTTATTTGTGTCATTTTCTTTTAATTTGTAGTCACTCTATTTATTGATTTAAGGTGTCTCAGTTAAGAATGGCGGCAGTGCAACATACGGAAGATCTCCACATATTTAGGCTAAATGCTATGTGCAGAACGTGTGGCAGAAGATCAAAGGCAGCGAAGGACAAACATCATACCATTAGGCATTGCAAAAGCTACGCATCAGTGTTGTTTCAGTTTCACGGTATTCACGTTTCTGAAGAAGCCAATGGCACCACTTTCTCAAGTACAGTATGTACATCATGCTCTGCTCGTCTCAGCCAACTAAAAAAAACTAACATTCCAACTCAAGGTGTGTCAAAAGCAATGAATAATAACCTTGAAAAAACAAAGGTGTTGTGGACACAATACAACTCCAAAGTGGAAGTAGCTGACTGTAGTGTGTGTAGAACGTTTGCCGAACAAATGGCTGGTAGTCGTAAGAAACCAAGAAAAGCCAGTGAAAAAGCTGCTAGCCCGCAAAGGAAAAGCTCATGTGTTGACAGTACTGATGCCTGTACAAGCAATTCTATTGTTGAAACCTTTCAGCCACAGTGTTCTTCAACACCTGAAACAAAAACCGCAAGCCGTGTCGTCAAAAAACGTCTGTTTGACCTGCTGACATCTCGCAAGGGTACGACTCAGAGTCAGAGTGATGCAAGTACTAACAATGACACACTCGTGTCAGCTGCTTCAACATCATTTCAAACCCAAGCCCCAGCAGAATCAAACGATAACACACCTGTAGCAAAGTCTGTATCTCAGTCACAGAAAGCAACAGATACTAACACTGTTTTGTCAAAAAACAAACCACAAACCCAACTCCGCCCAATAGAACAGTTGCAAGCACCTTTGACAAAAAAAGAGGAAGAGTATTTAACTGGCTTAGTTAGGGTGAAACTGGCACAGTCAGATGACAAGAAGACGTTGATATGTAAGACAAAAGCACAGCCACTTGTCCTAAAGAAAATTGTGAGAGCGAAAAAGTCATCAGCGCTAGTTTCTACTCCAATGAGGAAGAGAAGAGCAAAGGAAATTGCCAACTTGAGAAAAGAAATTTCCGGTTCCACGGAAGCTGACATAATAAAACAACAAAGCACTGAACTCAAGCACACTACAAAGCGCAAAAGGGATGACATTCTGAAAACAGCTGGGTTGGGACAGGCACGCGTCTCTTCAAAATCAGCAGCTCAAATTAGAGCAAAACTGTCACTTAGCTGGGCAAAACAAAGGCAGTTGCGAAAATTAAACAAGGCAATGGGAATAAAAATGGAGTGTGAGAAAAAGGAGAGGGAATTTCAGGAGGGAGTGCTTTGTGGGAAAATAGAAGTTTACACATTACGTCTCTCATGCATCAACAAAGCGACAAAGAAAGAGGAAGTTAGGGGCATTCCCGTGTCTTCTATTGTCAGCTGGCCCAAGTTTGTAACTGATCTCTTAGACCAGTACGACAAGAAGAACATGCTAACATGGCATAACAACACCTTGCCAGAAAATGAAATTTGGGTTAAAATCGGGGGTGACCATGGAGGGGGGAGTTTTAAAGTTGTTCTTGAAGTAGCAAATCTCCACAATCCAAATGCGAACTCAAAGTTGGTTGTGATGACTGAAGCCAAAGATTGTGCTGAAAACCTTGAAAAGATTTTAGGCAGCACTATTAAAGAGGGAGTTAGTGCTGTCAACGGCATGATGTGGAAAGGAAAAAGGCTGCGAGTGTTTATGTTTGGGGATTATGATTTCCAGTCAAAAATGTATGGACTGTCAGGAGCCCAGAGTAGTTATCCATGTCTTTGGTGCAAGACTTCCAAAACGCAAATGCAATGGAGTCCAAGAGAAAAAGCCCCCAAAAGAACGTTAAGAAACATGAAAGAAGACCTCATAGGGTACCAAGAATCTGGCAGTGACAAAAAACATGCCAAAGACCACTACAACGTCATTCGTGCTCCAATATGGGACGTCAAAGTGAGTCATGTAGCGCCGCCTTACCTTCATTTGCTCCTTGGTGTTGTGAACAAACACCACGATCTTCTTGCAAATGAGTGTCACCAGCTTGACAAGCAAATAGCAGATGCCCTTTCTAAAATAAAACTGAGTGAAGAGCGTTTGGTGGTGATTGACAACACTACCGAAGCATTCAGAAGGTGTGTCAGAAAAATGTATAATCTCCGAGAAAAAGGGAAACTTAATCTGAAAACGTTTCCAGTCTTCGACAGATCTGAAGGACCAACAGTTGCAGGGGTTACTGAGATTTTGAATAAGCATAGCATAACACCTCAGGCCTTTTTTGGTGGTAGCTTCAATGGGAATCACTGCAACAAATACATTAAAGATGAAGTGATTACTGCCGTAGCAGACAGCGTAGAAAGAAGGGCATTTATCCTGACAGATGATTATGGCGTGCACACCCTTGCAGGTCAAATCAAAGACAAACACACCCGTTTGAACAGTCTTTACTCCAGTGTGCACAGGCTTGTGTCACACACAAAACCAGTTGGGAAAGATGACCTTCCTGGCATCCAAGTAGCTATTTCTGAATACATGGAGTTCTACAGAGGTAACGTGTGCCTTGACAACGTTAATGTCATCCCAAAGCAGCACATACTTGAAGCACATTGTGTAGAGTTTATGGACAGGTGGGGGATGGGGCTTGGTTTGATGGGTGAACAGGGCGGCGAAAAAATACATTCTGACGTCAACAATTTGAAAAGGAGAGTTTGGGGCATGAAAAACAAGGGACAGCAACTTTGCCAGTTAATGAAAGAGCAACAAATTAAGACCTCACCGATGCTGCTTGACACCCCGCCAAAAACAAAATCCTAAACAAGAATGATAAAAAGTCATTGAGGCCTTTAGCATATTGACACAATAACAGCTCTAAAACATTGTTTTTTGTTGTTTGTTTTTCTTCTAAAATTGTACATATTGTTTTTTTTCTTCTTCTAACAATGTACATTGTGTTTTTGTTTTGTTTTTCTTTCTAAAAATGTACATAGTGTGTGTGTGTGTGTGTGTGTGTGTGTGTGTGTGTGTGTGTGTGTGTGTGTGTGTGTGTGTGTGTGTTCATATGCGTGTGAGGGAATGTGATCCCACGTAAAGAGTGTGTTTACACTCACATTTGAACCGTTTAGTTTGAAATTACACCCACTCTATTCCATTACAATGCACGTCATCTTTTTTTTCCTTCAGCATCTCAGAGAAATAACAACCCCAACTGTTGTTGTGTTGTTTTGTTTCGTTTTGTCTGTTCTGTTTTGTTTGCGATAATGAAACAAACGTTAAATTGTCGTCGGATCGACGAGTTTTCTTTCCTGTGGTATATATATACAAGTTTGTGAGAACAATACGAGTGAAAAACTGTGTTGAAAAACTTTCAAATCGACTTGTGTGCTGCTATTGGATTACTGACCAACAGTTGCAGGGTCAGGTAGGCTTTTTGTTTTCTTCACATGCAGCTAACAATTTGCATGAACATGTATTGAAAGACCGTTTTTTCTTTCTTTTATATTACAGGCATTAATTGCACTATTTTGAATTATATAAACGCAAAACAAATTTCACATGCGCACCATACGCATGCCTATAATATGTTTTTAAATACGACATTAATTAGTGTTCTTTTTTTGTGGCACATTTAGGATGTTTTGTTTACTGTGTTGTCTTCTGCCGTCTTACATACTGTGCCGTTCCTGTTTCTTTAAATGCAACATGCACATGTTTTTCAGAGTGTAAAGAGTGGCATAATTATATACTTGAGGAGCAAACACTTTTTCTAATTCTCTCATTTACCCTTTCTTCTGTCTGGAAAATTGTGGCATGTTTTGTTTCATACTATTGACATACATGTATTATCCGCCTATGTGTTGTCGGGGTATAATATCATGTGGCACTTCGCGCGGATTTGGGTGAGCGCGCGCGAGCTACGTTTTTTTTTCTCCTGTGGTATATTATATATACAAGTTTGTGAGACTTGTATAGGAGGGCCGTGAGGTAAGCTTTTTTGTTTTATTCACATGCAGCTAACACTGTAACATGAACAGTTTTCTTTCTTATATGTTACTGACATTATCTACACTATTTTGAATTATATACTTATATAAACGCAAAACAAATTTTACATGCGCACCATCAATGACTTCTACTAGTAGTCCTTGGCATAATATGTATGTAAATATACGACTGTATATACTCTACTGTTTGTATATATTTCGTAAAGTGTTGTATATGTATTATGTACTTGGGGATTACCTTTGTCTTTATCTTTCATTATTTTGTGTTCTTTTATTGTGGCACATTTAGGATGTTTTGTTTACTGCGTTGTTTCAAGGTGTTTCATTAAATGCAGCATGCACATTTTTTTTCAGAGTGCAAAGAGTCGCATAATTATATACTTGGGGGGGGGGGGGGGGACACACTTTTTCTAATTCTCTCATGTATCCTTTCTTCTGTCTTGTGAATTGTGGCATGCATCGCAATAAATACAACTAAACACACTAAAAACATCAGTTCCCAAATAGGCAATATCTCTGTGGCCACCACACAGAACGACTGCTATCTCTCTGCTCGACTGCTATCTCTCTGCTCGCGGCATCCAGGTTATCAACACAGCATAACAGAGAGCTGGGGCCACGCACGCTAGCGCTGCAGACAAAGAAGAGTGCAGGTCTGGCCCTATATATATTTCAGGCGCCAGTGTGGGCGGAAGGGGTTGGAGGAAGGAAAGGGTAAATCGGCAGGAGGAGAGTGGTACTGCCGGTTATTTTTAGCTGGTGGCAGCCTGGCAGAGAGTACCTCACACGGAACACAGTGTTAAGAACACAGCAATCAAGACAAATCAGGCCTGCCTGTGTACCATGCTAACGTGATTGTACATGAGACCGAGAGACAGGGAGAGAAAAAATGTGTTTGTCTCTGTGTGTGTATGTCTGTTAATGTGTTTCTGTATGTCAGTCAATGTGTTTCTGTATGTCGGTCAATGTGTTTGTATGTCGGTCAATGTGTTTCTGTATGTCGGTCAATGTGTGCTGAGAGTACCTGTTCTGTGTGGATAAGTGTGTGTGTCTGTAATGTATGCATGCATGACTTGTCTTTGTGTTTACAAGACAGAGAGGAAGAAAGAATCTGGCTTACCTGTGTAGGATAGGAAACGTGTTGAAGCGAGTGGTTGCTAGCCAACATAGCTCCCAGATATGACAAGGAACAGAGGGCATACAGTCGTCGAGGCGTGTGGTCATGTTCTTTGGTTGCAGTCATACCTAAAAGTGCAAACACAAATTATGATATGGGTCACTTTACAGATTCAACAGCAAAGAGTGCAAAACAAACAAGAAAGAGTATAAAAAGACAGAATATCAACATTTTTACTCACACACCCTCCAGATACATCTGAACTATTCCGCTGAACATGTGCCTGCCATGCCAGTAGTGCAGTAAATTGTAAGTAAATGATAACACTCCCAACCCACACCCCAGCAAAGCTCATGTTTAGCACAACTAAAAACAAATTTAAAATTACATGTACAGTACATGTACTATTAAAACACACACACACACAAACAATGCCAATAAAACAGCAACCATTCTGAATATGAGATGAACAAGATCAGTGTCTGCCATAATAACTGTCTGAAGTACCCTGTTCCAGTGTACAGTTGAACCCCCCATTTATTTTAAGACCCCTTTTTAAGACCTTGTTTTCTCAGACTTTCTGTTCAGAATCAGAACCTCTGTAAGTGTAAATGTACCCCCATTTTAAGACACCCTCCTTTTTAAGAACTGATTTTCTCAGATTTTTGGAGGTCTTAAAAGTGTATAAAAATCGCTTGTCATTTGTTCAATTAAAAGAAAAAAAGGTTTATGGTTTTAATTGAGTGAAAACTGTTACCAAAGCTAACATTTGGTAACATAATTATATTTCTATCGCTGCTTCAAGGTTCAACCTGGAAGAAAAAGAGAATGGGACTTTCGTCCCCCTCAACCGAATTCCAATAGGACATAGTCAAAGGCAAGAAAAACCAAGCAGGCTTAGGTGGCTTGGACATGTTTTTGTCCTTACTTATTACTGCCCGTTATGTCCTTACTTATTTATTTACTGCCCGTTATGCCCGTTGGCATGTTGGGCAGCAGTGTTTTTGTCCAAAGAGCCAAAATGGAGCAATAGTGTGCCATATGAGAATGTCCAACTGTATCATCATGTTATCGTGGTGTTTGTGTGTGAGTGTGTGTGCTTTGATGTCAGAAACACTTGCTTACATTTTAAATGTTCAGCATTAGGCGTCCACATAGGTTAGCAGATGCTTGCATCAGCAAACATACATGTAATAACAAAATCAGCAGATTTTCTTTGCAGAGCAAACAACAAAGTGCCTTTAAAGCCACACTGAATGTCTGATCCTTCTTGTGGAAATTTGCTTTTGTACCTTGCTTCAAGTTTTAGCCCTCTTTGAGACATTTGATGCGTCCTAGCTATTTCGCTGGAGGTCAGGTGTATGCTAATTGACCTTAGTGGTTCAAACATTGTTAGAACCTACAGCCAGCGCAGTGCGTTGGCGTTTTGAAGTTTTAGACAATAACATTACTAAACATGTCCTTTATTGTAGAACCAAGGGTAATGTTTCAGTCAGTGTTTAGGGACGTTCACTTTTTTCAAAGTTTTCCCCAAATTGTTAACAGCCGAACTCTGTTGTTCACCGCTTTAATATCCATTATTTTCTTCTTTTTTTGTCAACGTCAGCTGACAAGAAATTTTTTCATGACACCACAAAAGTCTTTTTCTTTGAGGCATTATTTCATGGTGTGGCCTTATGTTTCCTACAATCGATGGATGCTCGGTTGGCGTGTTCATAAAAACAAGTATGTGAGCGAAAAAAAATAGTTTGCCAGATTGGCTGCGTAAATGCACTACAGCCAATCACTGCATGTGTACGGACTCGGCTCAGCCGCGCTTTCCTTTGCTCATTTCGAACGCTGAACTGTGACGTGAAATGTGCAAAGGGTGGTGCAGTGGTATGTAAGCTAAGTCACGTAAGTGCGCCCTTTGACATGCTGAAGTGAATTATAATGGGACATTTTCAGATTGTATGTGCCAACGGCGCAATGTGCACTAGTAAACCGAACCCTGCTGCTTGATACCGATAGCTCTAATCCATCACTTACCAAATTTTGCGACAAGGGCATTGATAATACACTGTATGAAGACAAGAGATAGCGTGTAGTGAAATTTCTCCCCTTTGTCACCATATTTAGCTTTGGTTCTGAAAAAAAGAAAAAAGGAAAAAATGTTATACACACACACACTGACACAAATATCCGGCTGTTCAAAGAAAATAAATTTAACTAAGACGAGTTCTGCACTGTGCTTTTTCACTTTCACTTTTATGCTTTTGGTCATATTCTCATAAATTTGTAGGATCCTAACGTGCAAACTGATCACCTGCTTAACTCCTCTGGTTCTATCTGTTACTGATTTAAGAAGAAAATAAAACACGATTTTGTCTCTTAGTGCACTGTTTCACAATATTCATAACCATGAAGCTGTCGCTGTCAGAATGTCACCATGCGTTGCAGACGATACTATCCATATCGAAAGTGACGAGTGGAAACACTGTCCGACAAACCTCCAATAATCCGATTACGTAAAGCAAAAATTTGACCGTCTCGAATGCCTGACCAAACTTGTCACTCACATAGTTTCTTGAAGCAGTCCATACACAAAATAGCAGCCAAAAATGCCCAAAAAACACAGGATCAGCATTCGATTTCCACCGGGCTCGGCCATCTTTCTGCTCAATGATACGTCAGCATTCCCATGCGGAAAGATAACGCTCACTTCCTGTCCCACTTGTGTAGATTTCATTTGCGGACTCTCCCTCGCGTCGGGCGCATTCATTCCACATACATTGAAACTTCTCGCGACAGGGAAATGATCGGTCTGTGAAGTAAAGTTTGGCGACACATGCTTGCTTCCGTGGGAGTTCTATTATGGAGGAAGGTGTCGTTTGATTGGTTTAGACATTGCTTGTGGTCGGGACCGGGAGGATAGCCGGGGGTTCGTTGAAGTTTCGAACTCCACTGGATAAACAAGATCTTTTTAGGTTGTGGTACAGTGGTCAAGATACATTCGCAGATCCGCCTACCATGGCTAGAAGTAGAACGGCCAAACTGATAAAAGGCGCTTTAAAAAGGTACTTTGAGGCACAGGTTTTGTTTATTCCATAACTGTTGGCCTATAATTTACACGGTGTGTCAACTGATTCCGTTCATACACCGGATGTTTCCGTTCGTCCGCAGGATGTTTCCGTTCATACAGCCTCATTTTCGGCACTTGCTTGGGGAATAAACGTGGCGGTAAGTCGTGTGGGCAGCGCGCTTTTGTGATACTTGCAAGAATAAGGTAGCTAATTAGTTGGGCTATGTGTACGATGTGTGCTAGTAATCCTCATGATAACACACGCGGGCCGAACCACAGGCGAAGATATCGTCCACTGGACTACTACTATCACAGAAAGACTACAACTACTACTATCACAGAAAGACCACCTCGAGTACGGCTCTACAATGTAGTCTTTCTGTGATAGTAGTAGTCCAGTGGACGATACCTTCGCCTGTGGCCAAACGTGGCAGAATTGCCTGATTTTGTTAAAACCATTTCAGTCTTCTTTTTCTCGCTCTGTAATCGAATCTGACCCCTGATTTGCACATGATCACCAAAACCATTGCCTGTTATGACATTTCGCTTGAACAGAAGTTTATAGAAACCCATGGCTTTTCAGTGTACAATCACTTGTCTTTTGAAAACATGCAGATTCCGTTCATATACCATGTTTCCGTTCGTACAAAAGTACATGTTTCCGTTCGTACGAACAGCGTTTTCGTTCGTACACATCTGGGACAGGCTGATCTTTCTTAACCCAGTGTGGGATTTTCAGTGGGGCGACCACCCCCAACCCAGCGCGTCCCCGGGTGGCGGATAGGGGAACGGTCTTCAGATATGGAGATCAGCCGCTTGCGGCCGCGGACCAAACTGGCGGTGTTTCCTACCAGGGCGGAGTGGGGTAGCAGGCGGCACTGCTACCCCCTTTGAAATGCTCCATCGTCCATTGACGGGACTCATCTAATGCGATTTGTGGCGCATTAAAACCCTAGCTCCGGGTGGGATCCCGGCAAATCCTCCCCCCTGTGCTCTCAGGGTAGGACGTACGGGCCATGAGCTAAGGGTGAGGTAACCCCGACAGAAAACCCCGAATGCTGAAGACGGAGGACCCGGGCCGCACGGCGCATTCTAACAAACCACGGGTACACGCGCTTACGCAAATGATGACACAATCAACCAGCACAGATGGAAATGGCGCTCGCCCATTGAGGACCCCCCAGGGTGGAGCAGCGTCGGGTCCTATGCCTCAAAGGGACCCAGCCCCAACTACTGGAGGTCCCTCCCTTCGTCTTGCCACGCCAGGGGACGCGGGAGGAGAGTGACTGGCACCACCACAACCAGGAAGAAACCCAGTCAGCAGCGACCTTTTCAGGTCATGCACTGGAACGCAGAAAGTATCCTGAACAAGAAGACAGAGTTGGAGCATATCCTGCATGAGAAGAACATCAACATCTGCTGTATTCAGGAGACGCACCTGACACCCCAAAAGTCCTTCAAAGTGAGAGGCTACCAGTGCCTTAGGTCCGACAGAACAGACCGAAGCAAAGGAGGAATCCTGACCCTCATCAGGAACAACATCAATGCCTGTTTGATAGAAACGCACATGGAGGACTCCGAATATCAGGTGATTCGAATCCAGACGAAGACATCAGAATTCCATCTTGTCAACTTCTACTGCCCCAATGATAGACACCTGGCCCTTGACACGATCCCCGCAAAGGCCTCCAACTTCATCGTGGTGGGTGACTTCAACAGTCATTCACAGAGTTGGGGATATGACCACTTGGATCGGAGAGGAGAAGAGGTGGAGAACTGGTAGGACGACAAAGGTCTCATCCTTTTGAACAGTCCCTTTGACTGCCCTACATTCTACTCCAGAAGATGGCACACTACATCAACTCCTGACCTAGCCTTCTGCACGGAAGACATGCACCAGCTAACCAGCAGAGAGGTCGGAGAACAGCTAGGTGGAAGTGACCATCGGCCAGTCTTTTTGACCCGGGGCATGGAGTCCTGCACTGAAGCTTCCTTCCCACGGTGGAACTACAAAAGAGCGAACTGGTTCCTCTTTAGACACCGCACCAGCGAACTCACCAAAGACATCAGAGTCGAGGGTCGAGACATCAACATGGTGGCGAAGGACTTCAACATGAGCATCCTCAGAGCAGCGCGTGAGTCCATTCCCAGGGGTGCCAGGAGAGACTATAAGCCCTACTGGAGCAATGAATTGCAGGAACTGGATGATGATCTGGCAGACGCCAGAAGGGAAGCAGAAGTCAACCCGTCACAAAACAACAACATCCGCCTCCAGGAAGCCAAAGCCAAATTTCTCAAGAAGAAGCTACAGGCAAGACGGAGAAGCTGGCAAGAGAAAACAAGCTCTCTGAACCTTGAGAAGGATGCCAGAAAGCTCTGGAGGCTTACCAAGCAGTTGAATGATGAGAACACCAGCAGAGGAAAGATCACATTAGAAGAGAACGGGAAGGTGCTAACTGGAAAGCATGCTGCCAACCAATTTGCTAAAAGCTATGCAGCTGAGAGCAACCTCCATGTTAGTCCCGAGAAACAGAGAGAAGCAAGAAGAGAGAAAAGAGAGAGACCTGCCAGACAGTCGACAGTGGACGCCATGAGTCAACCACTCACACTCCACGAGCTGCACTCAGCTCTGAAAAAGTTAAAGGCGAAGAAGTCCCCTGGCCCAGACGGCATCACCAACGAGATGCTAACCCACCTTGGTAGTGCAGCAGAGAACAAGCTACTCGAGGTCTTCAACAGCAGCTGGCAAGAAGGATCGCTACCACAACTCTGGCGAGAAGCGATCATGATCCCCATCTTAAAAAAAGGGAAGGATCCAAAGAAGGCCACCAGCTATCGCCCAATCAGCCTCACCAGCTGTGTTGTGAAGACCCTGGAGAGAATTGTGAACGAGCGCCTCCGGTGGTACCTGGAATCCAGGAACCTCCTCGCCCCTGAACAAGCTGGATTCCGACAGTTCCGCAGCACTGAAGATCAGGTCACTTACCTGGCGCAAAAAGTTGAAGATGCCTTTCAGGAACAGAAGCTGGTCTTCGTCACCTGGATAGATCTTCAGAAGGCCTTTGACAAGGTCTGGAAAGATGGACTCCTTGTAAAACTGCTGAGGAAAGGCGTGTCCAGCAACATGTACCAGTGGATTCGCTCCTACCTCTATAACCGCAGGGCAAGAGTTAACGTCGACCAGACCAAAAGCAAGAAGTTCCTCCTTCGTCATGGCGTCCCTCAGGGCGGAGTCCTCTCCCCCACACTCTTCCTTTTCTTCATCGAGGATCTGGTGTCTGAGATGCCCAAGGGGATCAAAGCTGCTCTCTACGCAGACGACCTTGTGATCTGGTGCAAAGAGGAGCACGCAAGTACTGCCACCTACAGAATGCAGCAAGCGGCAGATAGGCTGAACGCATGGGCAGAAGATTGGTGCGTCTCCATCAACAAGGAGAAATCCTCCACCACCCTATTCACTCTGTCGCCAAAGCAGAAAGCCAGAACCATTAGGCTTGGTGGAACTCCTCTGAGAGAGGATGAAGAAGCAACGTACCTTGGTGTCACCTTTGATAGACGGCAGACCTGGAAACCACACATTGCACAGGCAGAGACGAAGGCCCGGCGCAAGCTAGCCATACTCAGGAAGCTGGCAGGTACCACCTGGGGAGCGAACGAGAAGATACTGAAGACAGTATACCAGGGAACAATCAGACCCCACCTCGAGTACGGCTCTACAGCGTGGTCAACCTCAGCCAAGACAAACCTGCAGACCCTCGACCGTGTGCAAAACCAGGCCCTCCGACTCATCACTGGTGCAATGAAATCCACGCCCATCAAGGAAATGAAGAAGCTTACCACCATCCAACCCCTCTGTCAGAGAAGAGAAGCCAAGACTATGGTACAGGCCGAGAAGTTGCCTACCCGACCACCCCATGAAGCACAGACTGAGCAACCTCACCAAGAACCGGCTCAAACGGAGCAGTTTTGTACACGAGAGCAAGAGACTTTCTCGGCAGTGCAGGGAAGTCCTCCCACAGAACACTCTACCTCTGACTCAAGAAGAAGAGGAAACCCCCAAGGCAACAGAGAAACCAGGCATCCAGAACTGCACCAGTGTTCCACATGTTACCTCAGGAGAAGATCAGAATGACACAGCTCGACAGGCACTCACCTTAGCCCTGATCGACGAACAGTACCCAAAAGAGGCGTGGATCCATGTATACACCGATGGATCAGCAACTAACGCCATGCTCAATGGAGGTGCTGGCATTCTGATCCAGTTCCCTGGGGGACATACAGCTACATCCAGCGTTGCCACTGGCAAACACTGCACAAACTATAGAGCAGAAGCAGAAGCTCTCATGCAGGCCGCCTCCTTGGTTCAGGACTCCGCAGACCCTTGCTACCAAGTTGTCTTCCTCTCGGACGCCCTTTCAGTCCTTCAGGCCCTAGAGAACGACAAACTCCCACAGCTGGCCAAAGCATTACAGATGGTCAGACAAACCAGAAGAGTTGTCCTCCAGTGGATACCAGCACACTGTGGGATACCAGGAAATGAAAGGGCAGATGAGCTGGCGAAAGAAGGAGCCGTGGAAGACCAACCTGAAAACAGTGTCAGCTTTAGTGCGCAGAAGACAATCATCAAGCCATTGATGAGGCCAAGGACAAACAGAGATGACTACCACACAATGTCCAGAGAGTAGCAAGTCAACCTCATCAGGCTGCGTACTGGCCACAACAGGCTCAATGCTCACATGAACCGAAAGTTCAAGTTGGCGCCATCACCAACCTGTGCCTGCGGTCAAGAAGACCAAACAGCGGAACACATCTTACAGCGATGTCCCTTACTAGATGAGGAACGAAAAGAAGTGTGGCCGTCACCAATTCCCTTGCAGACCAAACTATACGGCAGTCGACAGGAGTTGGAGAAAACGACAACATTTATCACCAGTGCTGGATTGATCGTGTAACCTCTGCGAACGCCAAGAAGAAGAAGAAGTTCGTACACATTCGCTAGATTAGAGTGAAACACTGAGGCCCCCACTACAAGTTCTATGTGTTCCAATGGTCGTCAGATAGCACAAAGTACGAATGCGTGTGATGTTGTACCTATGTGAACCATAAGATGAATTGAATTTGCAAAAAAACAGTGTTGTGTCCGTTCGTACTGATTTTGACGATTTTGCTCTGCGGACGAACGGAAACATCCGGTGTATGAACGGAATCAATTGACACACCGTGTATTAGATTCCCATGAGACCGATCGTCCGTGTGGCACCTGGCAGCAGCTATACCGAAAGTCACGTTTTGGGTTAAACGGGAGACCGGCGGCCACCACTTAATACCAAAACCATGCTCCATCGAAACAGTACTTACAGCGATGTCCCTTACTAGATGAGGAACGAAAAGAACATTGCAAGTATGAATATTATACAGAAAAACAAAAACTTTTCTGAACCAGTAGCAAGCCAGATAAATGCTGTAAAAGAAACACCAATGGTATTGCGAAACCGGCTACGTCATAGTGCCTTCGGTTTCTTATTTATGGATTTGCGAAACGTCCTTTCATTTTGGCCTTTTAGTCGATTTTGTAGTTGTACTGAGCGCGTTCTGTAAGGTACAACTCTACAAAACTTATACGTTGTTGAGCCTAAAGGACAGTGCATAGATCTGGCTTTGAGTTGACTCAAGCTGTTGACAGTTTCTTTTCAACAGTGCAATGGTCATGCCTTAAAAAAATATATACCGGTACTCCCTAAATTAGGAATCTTTTTGTGTCCGAAAAATTCGTTTGGCATAAAAGGGGAATCGAGACGAGGGTCGTGGTGTATGTGTGTGTGTGTGTGTGTGTGTCTGTCTGTCTGTCTGTCTGTCTGTCTGTGCGTGTGTGTGTGTAGAGCGATTCAGACTAAACTACTAGACCGATCTTTATGAAATTTTACATGAGAGTTCCTGGGAATGATATCCCCGGACGTTTTTTTCATTTTTTCGATAAATGTCTTTGATGACGTCATATCCGGCTTTTTGTAAAAGTTGAGGCGGCACTGTCACACCCTCATTTTTCAATCAAATTGATTGAAATTTTGGCCAAGCAATCTTCGACGAAGGCCGGACTTCAGTATTGCATTTTAGCTTGGTGGCTTAAAAATGAATTAATGACTTTGGTCATTAAAAATCTGAAAATTGTAAAAAAAAAACTTTGTATAAAACGATCCAAATTTACGTTCATCTTATTCTTCATCATTTCCTGATTCCAAAAACATATAAATATGTTATATTTGGATTCTTCTTCTTCTTCGTTCATGGGCTTAGACTCCCACGTTCACTCATGTTTTTAGCACGAGTGGATTTTTTACGTGTATGACCGTTTTTACCCCGCCGTTCAGGCAGCCATACGCCGATTTCGGGGGAGGCATGCTGGGTATTTTCGTGTTTTTATAACCCACCGAACTCTGACATGGATTAAAGGACCCTTTCCGTGCGCACTTGGTCTTGTGCTTGCGTGTACACACAAAGGGGGTTAAGTCACTAGCAGGTCTGTACATAAGTTGACCTGGGAGATCGGAAAAATCTCCACACTTAACCCACCAGGCGGCAGCGACCGGGATTCGAACTCACGACCTCCCGATTAGGAGGCCGACGTCTTACCACCACGCCACGGCGCCCGTCTTATTTTTGGATTAAAAACAAGCTCTGAAAATTAAAAATATAAAAATTATGATCAAAATAAAATTTTCGAAATCAATTTAAAAACACTTTCATCTTATTCCTTGTCGGTTCCTGATTCCAAAAACATATAGATATGATATGTTTGGATTAAAAACACGCTCAGAAAGTTAAAACGAAGAGAGGTACAGAAAAGCGTGCTATCCTTCTCAGCGCAACTACTACCCCGCTCTTCTTGTCAATTTCACTGCCCGGTGTCACGATTTCATCTTTCGCCTGTGTACATATTTCCCCCTCGACATATACTCAAGACTGAAATGTTGTTTCCTGGTAAAATTAAGAAGTGAAATTATTTATGGACGAAAAGCATGTCAGTTTCTTGCATGTGAAGAAAATTGGTGGTAACATTTAATAGATTTCACCCCCAAAATCGAATTCTTCGAAAACGTGTACTGAGTGGTTACGTCCCTTGAGTAAGAAGGAAAACATTTTAGGATGAATCAAATTTCTAAGTTAAATAAAACAAATTGGTTGGACAAATTTGGCCCCATGAATGTAAGGTACACAAGGTCGCTCATCAGTACTATTGAAGAGTGTTTTTTTGTTTAGTGTAGAGTTTATATTAGATCAACGAGGCCGAGAAGCGAAATATCAACACGGCGAAAGATGAAAACGTCACACCGGCTTTGCCACAAGCGGTGGACTGACGATGCTGAAAAATTGGAGTGCGTTCAGTTTCATTCTGTGAGCTTGACTAAATGTTGTATTTTCGCATTACGCGACTTGTTAACACTTTTGGCAGCGTTCACTCTAAATTTGGCGCTTAAAACTAACTTGACTATATTCTAAGCGGCTCCTACCGTGATAGGCCTACGAGTTTTACATCTGTCGCACTGCTGAGCTCTCTCTCTCTCTCTCTCTCTCTCTCTCTCTCTCTCTCTCTCTCTCTCTCTCTCTCTCTCTTTTGTTTTTAATGACTTTTTGTCTTGCTTCTCAAACAAAATTGCTAATTCTGAACCGATTTTGCGCGACTAACTTCACTGACTAAGTCAAGTTGAACTGATAGGCGGCTAGGCTAGCCTCTCAGTGTACCGCTGACTGACATGCGCTGCCCCAAATTCGCTATCACAGGAGCTTGTATCAATGTGCCGGTCGATTGAAGTATCTTACTCCTTTGACCTTACTGTAGTACACAAAGGGGCAGGGTCCCGGCGTCACTCAGATTTGATACAAGCTCCTGTGGTCGCTATTGGCAACATGCCGCCGTCCTACCGGATATAAACAAACTTGTGTTAGTCTGCGCGTGCGTGAGCGTTGGATTGTGGGACAAAATTCCACACTCAGTTCCTGTCGGATCGTTGACAAGGGAAGCTTTCACCGCAGGACAAATGAATTTACCTTGAATATTTTACGCATAATCACCATTTGTTGTGGTTTGAGGCTGACTGGCTGAAAATCATGGACCCCAAAGTTGTGAAGAAGACCCAGGATACGCTGGGGAAGATCATCAAAAAGCCCCCTTTGACTGAAAAACTCCTGAGCAAGCCGCCTTTCAGATTTCTGCACGATATTGTGACTTCAGTGAGTATTGGTGAAGCCCAAATATAAGGCTATTTGTTGAATAATCTAGTGCTACATTATTCAATAGTAGTTTCTGTATGACTATGAGAATGTTTTATGAATGATGTTTGTTGCTGCGAAATGTGCCATGGGTACGGGATTGAGGCTAAAACACTAACCTTCAGATCATCAACTACTGCATTCCATTTTTAGATATAATATAATTTTTATAAACTCCTTGGCCAATCGCATTTTCTGTGCATTAGCAAGTCATCTTCAAATTTTCAACTGCATGCTTTTGTGCAGCATTGCATGTCGCAGGATGATTTGTAAGGCAATTAAAGGCACATTTCCCAGTAATACTTAATTACGGAATTGCTGTTAGGACTGCCAGGAAACAAAAGGAGACAGTATTGTCGTATCAGTGTAACTAATTCTCATATGCCTCTGCTCAGTTCTGATTAGGGCTTGAGTGTGAATGGACATGTGCACAACTTGTAAGTTTATGTGTAGCATCAGCATGAAAAGACTTTGGCAATTTTAGCTAGTTAGTTTGGAAGCAGTGTACAAATCAGGGACACTTTTGCTCACGCCCGTTTTGCTTACTTCAAGGGAGGAGGCAAGAGTGCCTGTGAAACAATGTTGTACTTGCTAGGCAATTAGGTACCATTGGTTAACAATAACATAACAAATGTTGTCAACGAATTTCAGCTAATATACTATAGGGCTGCCAGCTGTGCAACTGCCATGAGACATCCAGGAAGCTGCTCAACTGTTCTCAGTAATTCCTAGCCTGCCTCACTGCGACTAATCTTTGCCCAAACCTAGCCATCTTGCTGCTAAAGCCTGTCCTGAATCAGTGTTGTTGCCAGGCCTCGGTCTTCGGTCTCTGACTCATTCCTTTCTGATTTGACGCATTGGACCCAGCCTTGTCCGGTCGATGGACCGATAGTTTTTACGTTTTGGTGGTCAACTGACCGATACATATTCGTACAAGGCGGACAAGGTCTGCAATGAATGGAATGGGAGTTGCAAAGTCGGAAAACAAACCCCGATCAAAATGCTGATGCTCGCTACGAGTGAAAATGCACTCGGTGCCGAGTCCGTGTTTGTCGTCATTGACACTCGAGACTGCGTTTACGGAAATACCCGATCCAGCCGGTGTACCTATTTAACCAAAACGGCGCAAACAGCGGAAAGTTCATCAATATAATACTACGGCATGGTAATGCGAAGATCAGGCAGGATCCCTACATGTATTCTCACACCGGGCACTGTATTGGAAAGGGTAGGCCAGGAATGTCAGGCTCTTTCTCCTCGCAAAGTGTACTGCCAAAAATCAGCAAATGAGCGCCATACACTAATTTCTGTGAGAATCAGATAATAAAGTGTTATCATTTTTCAATGGCTTTATTGTCATTTTTGCATAAAAAGATAGATTTAACTCCGGACTATAAGTTATTTTGCATTGCATGTATAAAAGGTATGGCGGTACAGTTTGGACCTATTGTTTTTTTAAAGCCAGGACATTTGGACCTATTGGTTTTTTTTAGGGAGGTCCAAATGACCTATTGTCTTCTTAGGCTGGCAACAACACTGCTGAATTGAGACCGAAGTCGTTTCCGCGAAGTCTTTATACCCAAAACCTACAGCTACGGAGAAGTACTTCATCACCAACATCGCTTTCACAAGTTTTGACATGCGAAGTTTCACCGTAGCTACAATGAAGTTGCTCTTTTTGTCAGAAGAGTTCTGTTTTATTCAAGATGGATAAAAAAAATTAGACTCAATACCGAAGTGAAGGATGTGTTTATCGACTTTGGTTGAGCCTAAGGACAAGAATTAAGTATTAACCACCTACTGTATTATGTTTTATTCTTACTGCAACTCTTTGACATTTTGGATCAAACTCTAACTCCCAGCACTCAGACGATGGGCCCAGACTAACCATAATATAACAAAGAACTATGTGTTACAATTAATTTACGTAATCATCTACCGTACTTTCGGCTACCGTACTTTCGGGACTATAAGGCGCTTCGTTATATACTTTTGAGGTAAAATTGAGAAAAAACATCACATTAGGCGCTTCCGGTCTATAAGCCGCACATCAAAGGAAGAATACAGAGTGGAAATATTTGTGCTCTGTGTGCGCGGCGAGATCAAAGGCTGGTAACTGTTGGGGAAATTTCGAAGATTTCATTCAGGGCGATGACGCCCTATGGCCGGTATTATTATAGGAAGGGAAGGAAGCGGTTGAAACCTAAATATGGGCGTCGAGAGAGCGAATGAAGGATGATAAGAAAATGTAAGATCATATAACTGTGGTAGCAAGTAATCAAGTGTCCCACAGAGTTGAATACATAGTGCAGTACATACAGTAATTGAACATCAATGTAACTTTGTCTGATTCCAGGCGATCAAAACAACAGGCTTCATGAAGGGGCTGTACTCAGATGCAGAGCTGAATTCAGAAAACGTGAAGGTCGGTAAACATTTTTCAGAGGAAATATTTTAAAAAGAAAAGAGATGTCTGAGGTGACATGTTTATAATACATGTTTAACGGTTTGTTTGTTTTTCTGAACTTCTGATCATAAATAGTATGAACTGTATAATTTCTGTAAAATGCTGGCTTTATTATTGTAAGGAAAAAGTACCCAGTGACATTTGAAATTTAGTGTTCTTTATATATTCTTTGTATTAATTCAGGCTGCAGTGATATGGCTATCTTTTCTGAAGAAAAGAGATTTGTCTAATTTGCTAACAATTGATACTCTTCTTCTTCTTCTTCTTTTCGATCGCCGATCACACTTGGAGTCCAGATCTTGAGATATAATTAGTGGTCCTCTGCAGCGCAGCCACTGGCCCGTACAGCTTGTTGTGCAGGGACTCCGGCAATGGCCAGATTTCCTCTCTCAGCACCTGGTGGTTTCTGCAGTCTCGTAGGATGTGGGCCGTGTCCTGCTCTGCTTCTCCACAAGAACACATGGGGGAGGGCACAACATGCAGCTTCCCGTGGAGATGCTCTGTTGTGTCCCGTTCTCAGGCGGAAGATGACCACCTGCTGTGGTCTGGATAGCAGGTGGTAGCTGTCCTGTGGCTGGGGCGTCCTGTGCAGAGACTTAATGATGGTCTTCATCTCTGTCAGGCTAACAGGGTTGTTCTCTTGCTCATCTTCTGCACGCAGCTTTGCCATCCTGTCCGCCTCTTCGTTTCCTTGTACACCACAGTGGGAGGGGATCCATTGCAGTACGTCTTCAGGCTCTTGATGTTGTGTAGAGCGTGTTCCAGCTGAGGCAGTTTGCTACTGGTCATTGCTTGTAGTACTGACAGAGCGTCAGTCAGGAAGACCACCTGGTTGTCATGGTTGACTCTGTCGTTGATGGTGTATGCTGCATGGATCAGTGCTTGTACCTCAGCTCTGTAGTTTGTACAGTGGAGGCCTGTTGGTATAGCCTCTGCTTGCCTCTCTCCACTGGGGTACTGGACATACACCCCCGCTCCTCCATTTTTGACGGCCTCTGTGGCTGACCCATCAGTATACACCCGTATCCATGCTTCTTGGGGGTACCTTTCTTCAAGCATGGCAAGAGTCAGGGCTTTTTTCGTCGCATTGCTCTGCTCGTCCTTTGTTGTGAGGTAGGGGACACTGGTCTGTATGTCCAGGTTTCCTTGTCTGTCTTCCCAGGGTGGGGCGTCAAGGGAGAAAGATGGTGGCTCCACTAGCTCTGGCATCTCTGTCTGATGTTTCTTCTGCAAAGCCCTTGCCTCCAGAGCGAAGCTTGATCTTTTCAGCCTGCCTAAGGACATCTTCTTGAGTCTGTCACTCATTGGATGGTCATGAGTGCACTGGTACTTGGTGGCTTGTACCATTGTTTTGCAGTCTCGCCTTTTGCTCAGTGGAGGAATGCCAGTCACCTGTTCCATCTTCTGTATGGGTATTGATTTCATTGCGCCCGTGATGATTCTCAGCGCTTGGTTCTGTACTTTGTCTAGGGCCTGCTGGTGTGTCTTGGCTGCTGTTGCCCAAGAGCTTGATCCGTACTCGAGGTGCGGTCGTACAGTCCCCTGGTAGACTGTTTTCAGGATCTTCTCGTTTGCACCCCAGTGTGATCCTGCCAGCTTCCGCATGATGTTTAGTTTTCTCCTGGCCTTTCCCTCTGCATTCATGATGTGTTGTTTCCAGGTCATGCGCTTGTCATAGGTGACCCCCAGGTATGTTTGCTGGTCTTCAAATTTCAGGGGTGTGTCCCCCAAGGTCAGTTTGCCAGGTGTCGTTTTGGCAGAGAGTGTGAAGAGAGTGGCAGTGGTCTTCTCCCTGTTGATGGTCACACACCAGTCTTCCGCCCACGCTGCAACCTTTTCTAGGGCAAGTTGCATCCTGTAGGTTGCTGTGGTTGCATACTCTTCCGAGCACCAGAGAACAAGGTCATCAGCATACAGTGCCGCTTGGACTCCTTTGGGCAACTCTGGTACCAGGTCGTTAATGAAGAGTATGAATAGCGTGGGGGAGAGTACTCCTCCCTGTGGAACTCCTTGGCGTAGTAGCACCTTTCGGCCACAGTGACCGTCCACCAGCACTCTGGCCTTTCGGTTGTGCAGGTACGACTTGGTCCACTGGTACATGTTGCCTTTGACGCCGGAACGTAGGAGCTTCACAAGGAGTCCATCTTTCCAGATCTTGTCGAAGGCCTTCTGCAGGTCAATGAAGGTGGCCAGGGTGACCTTCTGGGCCTGGTAAGCATCCTCTATGACCTGGCTAAGGTGTGTTGTCTGGTCCTCCGTACTTCTGTGCTTTCGGAAACCGGCTTGTTCTGGGACGCTGTTGCTTTCTGATTCCAGGTACAGCTGCAGGCGCTGGTTGACAATGCGCTCCATGGTTTTGCATACGCAGCTTGTCAGGCTGATGGGTCGGTAGCTCAGGGTTTTGGTCTTGTTTTTCCCTTTCTTTAAAACTGGGATCATCCTGGCTTCCTTCCAGCACTGAGGTACCTGTCCCTGTCTCCAGCTGAGGTTGAAGATGCCCAGTAGTTTCTGGAGGGCCGAGTTGCCTATGTGTTGCAACATCTCATTCGTAATGTTGTCTGGACCTGGAGACTTCTTTTTGAGCTTCTTGATGGCATTCTTCAGCTCGGCCATGGTGATGTCTTGTTGCATGGCATCCTGTACGTTTCTTTCTGTTCTTTCTCTAATTTCTGTTCTGACATCCTTTTGTAGAGGCAGGAGTATGGTGGTGTCGCTTTCTCCCCGATATGCTTGGGCGAAAGCATTGGCAGTGGCTTTTCCAGTGAAAGTTCTTCCTTCCTCCTCCAGGGTGATCTTCTGTCCCTTGTTGCCCTCTTCATTCAGTGCTCTTGTAAGTTTCCAGAGCTTTGTTGTGTCTTTTTCCATATTCAGCCCTGCCGTCTTTTCTCTCCAGCCTCTTCTCTTGCACTCTAGCTTTGTCTTCAGATGTTTTGCTTTGCTTTCTTGGAGTTTGATGTTGTTCTCCTGGCTAGGGTTCGTCTCTGCCTCTTCTCTCATTCTTGTGAGTGCATCGTGCGTCTTCTGCAGCTCATCGGACCAGTATGGGATGTAGTCCTTCCTCACTCCACGTGGGATGCTGTCCTTGGCTGCCTGGATTATGCTAGCATTGAACTCCTTTATCACGTTGTTGATGTTTCTCCCCTCTGTTTCTATGGCTCTGGTCAGCTCATTTGTTCGTATGTTGAACAGTCCCCACTTTGCCTTTTTGTAGTTCCATCTCGGGTGTTGTGGATGCTCAGATGCTGAGTCTCTACTGATGGTAAGGAGAACTGGGCGATGGTCGCTTCCACCCAGCTGTTCATCCACTTTTCTTGAGATGGTTTTGTGGATGTCATCCGTGCACAATGCCAGGTCTGGTGTTGTTGTTGAGTGCCAGCGGCGCGAGTAGAAGGTAGACGGATCTGTGGGGTCGTTGACAAGGATCAGGTGGTTGTCGTCCTGCCAAGATTCAATGTCTTCTCCTCGCCTGTCTAGTGTTTTATATCCCCAACTCTGGGACTGGCTGTTAAAGTCTCCAGCGATGAGGAAGCCGCTGTCAGGGACCTGGATTGTGTCAAGCGACAGCATCTTGTCGTTGGGGCAGTAGTAGTTGACGATGTTCACTCCTGAACACCTGGTACCCTCGGATCTTAAAGGGCTTCCCTTCTTGCAGGTGTGTTTCCTGAATGCAGCAGATGTTGATGCTGTTTTCATAGAGGAAGTGCTCTAATTCTTTCTTCTTATTGGATACCCCCTCTGCATTCCAATGCATGATGTTAATAGTGGGGTTGTCCTTGGCTCTGCTGTTTTTCCGGCCAGTGGCTTTCCTTTCTCGTCCCCTGGCTCCACAAGACGAGATGAAGGGACCTCCAGTAGCTGAGGGTGGACTCCTTCGAGGCGCGGAGCCCGGCGCTGCACCTGCCTGGTGGATCCTCACTGGGCGAGCACCATTACTGTCAATTCTGTCTCCAAGTGTCAAAATGGCAGTTGATGCGTAGTGTTGTGGTTTGTTGGAGTGCGCCGTGCAGCCCAACACACACGTCTTCAGCACTCGAGGTTTCTGTCAGGGTTACCTCACCCTTAGCTCATGGCCCAAGTGAGCACAAGATTGGTCCATATTAGTCTGGCCTCTACCTTTCGACCTGTCCAGCTTGGGAAGCCCTTACAGGAGTTTACACTCCCGCTGGCATAGCTCTTAGGGTCACCGAGACACGCAAACCACCACACCACGTTAAGGAATGGACCATGTGGTGGACAATTGATACTGAAATTGTTTGTTCTTTTGATACATGTGAACACCGTTTTGTTCAATTTTTAAATCCTGCTGTTTGTTCACAAAACTACATTTTTAGAAAAAAAAGAGTTACATGTACATCCTTTGATGTTCACTGATATATCTTTTACAGGAAAAAGAAGGAAAGATAGCATTTTTACAGAAGGCTATAGACATGGTTGGTAAGTATGGGAATTCTTAATCATCTGACTTTCGTTTCTGTGTAATTTTATTTGTCAGTCTCATTTAAGTACCCAACATATAATATAAATGGAATGATGCGATTGTTAAGATATTCTTTAATCTGTAATGTGTTGACTTACTGACGGGTTGTTTATCAGGCTTTACTCCTGGGGCACACACAAATACCTGGAAACTGTTGTGTTTCGTAGATTCAAACCACACTCAGTCATTAACTCATTGTCTCCTAGGTACGGATATATCAGTACCCACTCATTTGGCTCTATCTGACCAGGTACGGATATATCCGGACAGACTGTTAGCTTGAGTCGCTTCCTGTAACGTCCATCTAACGCCTGCATTCCAGCGTGTTGATACACTGTTACTACAATTCTGAGTGACCTGCTGTAGCACAGCTGGTCTCGGCTAAAAAAAAGCTTGGTCAACATAGGTGGAGTAGAAAGTGTTAAGACCCCCATTTCACACTTCCCCCGGGCGGGGATGTAGCTCAGTCGGTAGCGCGCTGGATTTGTATCCAGTTGGCCGCTGTCAGCGTGAGTTCGTCCCCACGTTCGGCGAGAGATTTATTTCTGAGTCAACTTTGTGTGCAGACTCTCCTCGGTGTCCGAACACCCCCGTGTGTACACGCAAGCACAAGACCAAGTGCGCACGAAAAAGATCCTGTAATCCATGTCAGAGACAGAGTTCGGTGGGTTATAGAAACACGAAAATACCCAGCATGCTCCCCCGAAAGCGACGTATGGCTGCCTAAATGGCGGGGTAAAAACGGTCATACACGTAAAAGCTCATGAACGAACAAACAAACAAACACTTCCCCCATTTTAAGACCTTGCTTTTTCAGATTTTTTGTTCATAACCTGTGTAAACTCCCATTTTAAGACTCCCTCCTTTTTAGGACCTGATTTTCTCACATTTTTTGAGGTCATAAAAGGGGGATTTCACTGTATTACATCCTTTTTTGTGCATGTGGGTCAGATCTCACTGCAGGAAAAATATACATAGCTTTTACCCTGTAATTTTATGTGAACAGAAACTAATTAAAAATGTTCTTTCCATTACAGCTGCTGCAACTGGCCGCAGTGTGTCGGCCAAACCAGCCAAGATTGTCGCGGGGCATGAACCAGAGAAGACAAATGAGTTTTTGCAGGCACTGGGTGCTGCTATCAGTGCAAATGTGAGTACATGTTGTGTTGCGGATGAATTCAAAATGAGAGCTTTTTTGTGTCTGTCTTTGTGACAGTTTGTGTAAAAGAGAACTGTCTGAATAATCACAACTGAAAATCAGCGTATCTTAATTGCTTTGATGATGATTTCAAAACGAGATCTTTTATGTGTGTGTCTTTGTGACAGTTTCTGTAAATGATCATTGTCTAAATGCTCAACTGGAAATCATTTTTGTTTAATTTTGTTTTTCTGTGTTGGGTTGTTTTACTTTCATAATCTGTGTCTTGTTTGATGTCTGTGTGTAGACCTCTTGTTTTATTTTTTCTATCTCCATCTCTTTTTAAGTCAGTTTTCTCTGTAGACATACATATAGGCACATGCAGAAGCATACATTTATCAGTGGAGAGAGAGAGAGAGAGAGAGAGAGAGAGAGAGAGAGAGAGAGAGAGAGAGAGAGAGAGAGAGAGAGAGAGAGAGAGAGAGAGAGAGAGAGAGTATTTGTGTGTGTTTTATCTCTTCACATTGGCCTCTGTTTACAAAAACACCCCAGATCATTGGTGACCTGAACAAATCAATTACAACCAATCTGAAGGGTTTAAATAGCGTGAGTGTGGCTACCGCTCAATGTCAAACCTCGAGCTGCTGTTCAGCCGATCCTGGAATATAGATTTTTTTTTATATAAAGAACCCAAAAATCAGACCACTTAATCAATCAATTTAACACTTAGTGATATGATCATACATAAGCTGAAGTTAATGAACACCAAATATGAAGTAGTATTTGTGAAACAGATGCAGATGTTATTTGCATTTTTGGGGGAGTCACCTGGTAGTTCTGATCATTTCGCTGCTCCTACAAAGTCAGTGGCATCAAAAATACTCCAGGTGCTTGTGGTGACGAGCTTTTCCACATAGCTGATATAGACACTAAGACAGTGAAAAGCTTTATACAAATTACATTTTAGGGGAAGGCTTAACGATTTTGGCTGATGTATTTTCTTATTAATTTATTCATTTTTGTGTGTGTTTTTTTTCTCATTATTTCCAGGTTGACAACGATGAATGTGTCAAGAAAGTGCTGTCAGGCGGGGGCGGAGAGCCCAAGAAAGAGCAGGGCAGAGACAAAGAGGAGAAACCAGAGAAGGCCAAAGAGAGGACCCGCAGTGCCAGTCGCAAGAAAGACGACGTGAGTCCTTGTCTCTCTTTTGGTACAGTGGAAAGCCCCTTGTAAGATTTCCAAAAATCTGAGAAAATCAGACCTTAAAAAGAAGGGGATCTTAAAATGAGGTTAATTTTTCAGAGCTTATGAACAGAAAGTCTGAGACAACAAGGTCTTAAAAAGGAGGGAGTCTTAAAAGGGTTGATAGGGGCAAGTAGGGGAATTTGGATTTTATTTCAAGTTACAGTTTGGAATAAACTTTTGTTTAAACAGGACGGGAAAAAAAGAAGAAATAAAATTAATAGATAGTGGTGTCACAAATATGTTCAATAAAATAAATACATTCTTGTCATTTCAAATGCTGACGGGCGCTGTGGCGGGGTGGTAAGACGTCGGCCTCTTAATCGGAAGGTCGTGAGTTCGAGCCGCGGCCGCCTGGTGGGTTAAGTGTGGAGATTTTTCCGATCTCCCAGGTCAACTTATGTGCAGACCTGCTAGTGGCTAATCCCCCTTCGTGTGTACACGCAAGCACAAGACCAAGTGCGCACGGAAAAGATCTTGTAATCCATGTCAGAGTTCGGTGGGATATAGAAACACGAAAATATCCAGCATGCTTCCTCCGAAAGCGGCGTATGGCTGCCTAAATGGCGGGGTAAAAACGGTCATACACGTAAAATTCCACTCGTGCAAAAACACGAGTGTACGTGGGAGTCTAAGCCCATGAACGAAGAAGAAGAAGAAGAAGATTTCAAATGCTGTTCTAATGAATTGTTTTAATTGATTTCAGGACAAACACAAGAAAGAAGACAAAGAGAAGAGCCATGATCGTGACGAAGACCGCAAAAAGCGACACCACAAAGATCGCGACGGCGATGAGCATGAAGAGAAAGAGAAAGACAGACATCGAGACAGACGTGAGAAAAGTCGCGACAGGGAAGACCGGCACAGAGACAAAGACAGGGACAGAGAAAAGGACAAAGAAAGGCGCAAGAGGGTGAGTATGCTGAGAGTTAAAATAACATGGAACCTAAGGCTGCACCCTGAGCGGGGTTGTTGTTTGGCAATGGGAGTCGGCAAAACACAGAGACTTAATTCTTTCAAACCATGTGAAAAAGTGGCGTTTCTTAATTCTTTCAAATCATGGATAACAGTGGCGTTTCTTAATTTTGTCAAACCATGGATAACATTGGTGTTTCTTAATTCTTTCAAACCATGGATAACAGTGACGTTTCTTAATTCTTTCAAACCATGGATAACAGTGGCGTTTCTGTGTCACAGCGGGGGGAATTGATGCTGAGGATTGTGTTAAATTTCCAAAATTGCGCAAAGAATTGTGAACATTTGTGAATTTTTTGTATTGGACTGCTGTTCTGTTGTGGGGGAAATGCCCAGAGTAATTGCTCTTTGCTCACATACTGTATATACATATGGGTAAAGCTTTTTTTCCTCCGTTAACTCCCTGTTTTGTGTTGCTGTGGTGGCTGTTCTGTATCGTCTTGGTGTGAAGTTTTGAGGACTTCTTTTACTGCAGTCAAACCTCCCTTTTCAAGCTTCAACAAATCTGAAAAAAAAATCAGGTCATAAACAAAACCTGTCTTGAAATGAAGTTGAATTCACTAACGTTATGAACAGAAAATCTGAAGAAAAAACCCAACCTAGTGTCTGAAAAAAGGGGGAGGTCTAAAAACCGAGGAGGGGGTGGGGTTGAATACAGGGTTCTATTGTAAACCAATTAATGATGAACACAGCCCACAGAGGGTGGTGCCGGTGACATGGAAACGGACTCCACTAGCAATGCTGCGCAAACAGTGGCACCTGACAAGAAAGGCGTCCTTGCCACACGTGTTCCATCTGCAAGCGGCAATAAGCTTAAACCAGACAAAACAGTCAAAAAAAGTGTTGATGCGAACGCAAAACAGAGTGCCACCAAAGAGACAAGGGATGTGGGTGTCAGAAACCCAGGGGGAAAGAAACCAGAAACAGAGACAAAGGAAAGCAAGATTCCAGTACAGAGGGGGCAGTCTCCTAAAACCAAAATGTCCAACCCTGCCACACCCAAGAGCCCTGAGAAACGCACGCCCCAGAGCAAAGCTAAAAATGTTCCGCCCAAGGCAACAGGAACCAGCTCAGAGAAGGCCACGCCTCAAAGCTCGCGGAGTTCCACTCCACAGAATCCACAAAAAAGCCCGATAAGAGGGCCCTTGGATAGTTCTCCAAAGAGCTCCAGCAAGACCCCACACCAACCTGCATCATCTCCGAGCTCAAGCCAAGGCCGAGGACAGCATAATCGCAAAGACTACACAAGTCCCAACAGACCAGCACCTACCCTGGCCAAGCAGTCATCATCCCCATCACTTCATGCACCCAACACAAAACTCTCCGGTGGTAAAAGGCTGAAACCACTTGCCTCCAGCCCTACTCTGGCAGTGAAGCAAGGCACTAAGGATGCGCCTCGCTCCGTGGGAAACAAGAAATCAGGCGCTCAAAAAACATCCACCAGCCGGGACGGCAATATACCCAGACCCTCAGCGTTCAAAGGCAACAAGCCTTGGATTGCGTCCCCTTATTCCCGCTATGGCCGCTCCAAGGAATCAGAATCTTGTTCTCTTCCTAAGAACATTGTTGCAGATGATTCTGCTCATGCTGGCGAGAAAGACACAGACTCCAGTGATGAGGAGAAGGCTACACTCCCCAAGCTTCCTGTAGCAGGCCGACTGGTGATAAAGGTGCCCTGTAGAACTAACGCAAGGAATGACGTTCCAGAGAAAGGGACAAAGTTCAGAGGCAAGGTCACTGCTCTAGATCATGCCATTAGAGCAGAAGACAGCAAAGAAAAGAACAATGCCGTGACAGGTTGGCAGACAGCGGCCGAGAAAGCTGATGAACCCACAGAAATGAAAGTAAAATTTATGAGGGCCAAGGGCAGCCTAAGTCATATTGATCTTCCCACAGAGGCTACAATTTTGCTGTGTTCTTCGGGCAGTCTTCTGGATTCTGAGGAACAGGTTACAGACGGTTGCTGTTGTGGACACAGTGTTTTGTGTTCTGTCGCATGCTGAGTTTTGGTTTTGCTGTTTTTCTGACAGATTTTTTGCCATGCATGTTTTGGCTTAGAGGCTGAATCACTAACAAGGCATGCAGATATTACCAGTCTTTGGTGAAAAACAGGATTGTGTTAAAAGTGTTTTGTGAATCCTGTTACTTGCAATGCATGCAGTTTCAGCTCAACATTGTTGCATTGAAAATGTTTTTCTGTTTCAGGAAATTTGTTGACTTTTGTTCTTCCACAAGTTGCATTTTAAAAGTTAATTAATGTTATAATAAAACTTTGTAGTCTTTTTGAGAAAAATTACTTTATTGATTGCCTTTTAGATTTTCAGATAAGGGTAATAAATTGCAGAAATGATAACATAAGAGGGAAGAGAAATTATCAGATTTGCAACAAAGGAATCCACCATAGAAGGCTTTTAAACAGGCTGGGAGAAACTGATTCATGTTAACTAGGTGTGAAGCTGTGCACATGTGGAGGGTTGCAGGAAACTTTGAGTGTTTCATTTTCTTTTTCATTTGGTAGTGTTTGTTTCATAATCTTTTTCTCATTCGCAGTTTCACTGAAGGTTGGAATTTTTATAACGCATATGAATCACTGTCAATTTTATTGAGTCACTTGAGAAAAAGTGACTATGTAATCGGTCAGTGTTAGTCTGTCCGGCCGGCCGTCCGGCCGGCCGTCCGTAGACACCACCTTAACGTTGGACTTTTCTCGGAAACTATCAAAGCGATCGGGCTCATATTTTGTTTAGTCGTGACCTCCAATGACCTCTACACTTTAACGATGGTTTTGTTGACCTTTGACCTTTTTCAAGGTCACAGGTCAGCGTCAAAGGAAAAATTAGACATTTTATATCTTTGACAAAGTTCATCGGATGTGATTGAAACTTTGTAGGATTATTCTTTACATCAAAGTATTTACATCTGTAGCCTTTTACGAACGTTATCAGAAAAACAAGGGAGATAACTAGCCTTTTCTGTTCGGCAACACACAACTTAACGTTGGGCTTTTCTCGGAAACTATAAAAGTGACCGGGCTCAAATTTTATGTGAACGTGACTCATTGTGTTGTGAATAGCAATTTCTTCCTGTCCATCTGATGCCTCATATAATATTCAGAACTGCGAAAGTGACTCGATCGAGCGTTTGCTCTTCTTGTTGTATTTTTCCCTTGAGGAACATTCAGAACGCGGAGGAAATTAAAAAAAATAAGAAAACTTTGACAAACTGAATGTGCTGTTTTGGCAATGGGCCTATGTTTATTATTTCTGTTTTGTCTGCGTGCAGAAAGAGGTAGAGGAAAAGGAGAACGAATCTCCAGAACAGAATGGAGAAAAGGAAGGATCACATGTGAGTTTTACCTGTACTTCTGAGCTGTGATGAGGGTGAAATTGTTGCTATTCAAAATCACTGACAGTGGTGTATGCAAAACACAATCTAATGTGATACTAAAACAGACGTTTGTACACAAGAGAAGACAGAATATACCACCTCAGAAAAAAAATAAATAACAACGGAATAACACACAAAAAATGAACATGCACATTTCACAAGCACACAGTACAGGCATGCAGGCTCATACATTGCCAAAATCCTCCCCCCCCCCCCCCCCCCCCCCCCCCCTCATAAAAAAAGGCCATCGGCCATTAATCATCGCGGGAATGGTTTACTCAAAATTTTAAATGAGGAAAAATGAAGTGACAAAAACAAACAGCTTAAAAAACTCTCATCTCTAATTGATGTGTTTCCAAATGTATTTTCTCTCTCTCTCTGACTGTCTTTCTCTCCGACACGTTTTCTATTCCTCCAATCTCAGTGCACGAGGTAGGAAAACTGGTAGAACAAATGGCGAAAAAGAAGTCAATGGGTCCAGACAAGATTCCAGTCAAGTTGCTAAAACTTGCTTTACCTTACATTGTCGATTCCCTAACTTATGTTTATAACCTAAGCATACAACAAAATGTGTTCCCTTCTATTTTAAAGTGTGCAAAGGTATTACCACTTACAAAAAATAAGGATCTTACAGACCCAAACAACTTTAGACCTATTAAATTACATTCTTATCCCAACTCACATCAAGCAATTTACTCCAGTTTAGTGCTAGGACGCTGAATAGCATCGCCTTGGTAACAAGGGGAGGTCACCCTAAAAAAGAGCTACCTTGACCCCTTATCATGACAAAGTCACGCGTGACTTCCTGACCTTGCCGCCATCTTTGAATCATTCACTCTCCAGCGATCTGTGTCTACAGACGTGTTTTGATTTTGCTCCGGCTTTCAGCCGGTTTGTCTGACTTCTGCCTTTGTCAGACCCTGCCTTGGTACTTGCACACGGTCCCTCTGCTCCTACTGTGTGTTTGGGTGAGCTTTTTTGTCGTTTGTTATCGTTTTGTGACTTAGGTTTGGTCGAATACTTAGCTTTGTTTACATTTTTTCCGTTCGCCATGTCGGATAAGGAAAGAATAAAAATGCTAAGTTGGTGGCCGAGCCTTCTCCCACAAAGAAGCCTTCTCGTAAGTCGTAGAGTTCGGCATGTTAAGCTTTGATTAAAGTCACAGATCCTTGACTAAATCCTCGTTTGATGTGCGATAGACTTACCTAATTCTCCGGCTATGCCTAGTTTGCCTTCAGCTGCTTCACCGGTCTTGTCCGGTTCAGGCCCTGTTAGCGAGAAGCAGGATGTTTATGCTATTTTGCACTCCTTGAGTGCTTAGATATCCTCTCTTTCAGCCGAGTTTTCGTCTACCAAGGCTGAGATGTGTCTTTGCCTTCCGGTGTGGGAGGTGTGCGTTCCCTTGCCAGGGTGTGTGTTCCGCCTTCCTCCACTTTTACGTCCGCCGACGTTCACGCCTCGTTTGAGGGCAGCCGTGGTGTTTCCCTGCTGCGTTCCCAGGCCTCTTGGACTGACGACGATCAAGGTATTTATACTTCGCCAGTAACCGGGTTCTCCGGCCAAAACGAAGTGCGTGTTTGGAGAGAGTAGCCACACCGGTTCGTGTGCGCGAAAGCTTAGGCCCTAGGTCTACGTCGTTCCGATTGAGTGAACGTCTAGATCGAGGGAAAAGCCCAGACACGCGTTCGGTCTCTGACCGAACAGGGGAAGTGCGTCCTCCTACACTCCCTAGAGGAACAGTGGGTGCGGCAGCACAGCTTTCATAGCTTTCCCCGCTTCCGCCTTTCAGGCAGGAAGCAGTCCCTAGGGACGTACCGCTTGGGTATAAAATCCCTCGTGGGCGTCTCTTCCGGGCGACACTTCGTCGGACTATGGTAGTCACGGCGGAAGTGTCTTGCCTGACTTCACGGAAGTGAGGGACTACGAGTCGGATTTTGGCACTTCCGTCCAGGGTGACGAAGATGTCAACTTCCGCATACCGACTAAGCTTCCGCAAGCTCTGGCTTTAGCGGAGGAAGTGGCTTCACGGTATTTTGAGGAGGGGGTGACTTTCCCCGCTTCCGCCCTCTGGGCAGGAAAGCAGTCCCTAGGGACACACTGCTTGGGTATCGCATCCCTCGTGTGTCGTCTCTTCTGGGTGACGCTTCGCCTGACTATTGTAGTCAGGGCGGAAGTTCGTTGCCTTGTTGCACGGATGTGCGGGATTATGAGTCGGATTTTGGTGCTTCTGTTCAGGTTGACAAAGATGCCAACTTCCGTGTACTGGTTGAACTTCCGCTAGCACTGGCTTTGGCGGCGGAAGTTACTTCAAGGTAGTTCGAGGAGGGTGCGGCAACACTTGTAGGCTTGTTGCCCAACCTCCTTCCGCTTTGGGGGATTCCCGTTCTGCGAAGGACGGAAACAGCAGTTCAGTTTTCGGAAATTCCCGTTTTCGGAAATTCCCGTTGGTAGCGTTTGAGCTGTCTATGCTACTGACTACTGGGCAGTACGGCGGTGCGTTTCACGCTGTACCGTGGTTAACAGCACAAGGTCTGGCTCCTGATTCAGCGCAGCCTTACCGTGCTTCTTTGTTTTTAGCCTCAGCTTTGCCTGCTGGTTTGGCTAAGAGGTTTACACTGCTGCATAATTCAGTCAATTTGATTGGCTCGTTTGCCTTGCCTCGTTCCACTTTTCCGGAACTTGCAGTCCTTAGGCAAGATGATACAGCAGAGACAGAGTAGTCCCGTTTTCGGAGAATTCTCTTTTGTCTTTGGAGTAACTGGCTTACGCTTGCTTGAGTTATCGTCTCTCTCTGAGACTTTGCAGAGATCTCTGTCGAGATTGATCGCGTCGTCATTAGACCAATTCAGGTTTCGTGACGATGCGGTAGAGAAAGTTGTCACTATTCTGGTAGGGAAGACGGCTACAGTAGAACAGTATGTTATACTGAGTCCTCTTTCTTGTCTCTGGGGGAATAAGCACATGATCTTTTCAAGTTATCCTCTGTTTAGGAAACTTTGCAAGATTTTTTTTTTATAGAGCTCTATCTTCTCTGCTCTTGTTAACTTCGAGTTTCGTCGTGACGCACGGGAGAAGGATGTCATGTCGCTTCTAGCTGCTTTGGCTAAAGTCTTTTGAACAGCGGAGCCTCCCAGCGCTTTTCTTGGCACATTGCTTGGCTCAGGTTGCAAACAAGAGGCGGATCTACTCCGCTCTTTGCTTTTTGTGGTTCATCTTCTGGGAGAAGCTGTGATCTGCGTCGGCTGGCCACATTTGGCCTTTATTTAGGCAAGATACGGAGCTAAGCAAACACACATTGGGTTAAACCCTCTGCCTTAGGCAGCTTCGCGGTATGTACGCCCATCTTTGGTGCGGCATACCTCTTATTTTTCACCTTCTAGGGTGAAGTTGCTAAGGCCTCAATTTTTGTTTTTTGCCTCTGTGGTGAAAAACAAGGCAAGCTGTTAAAACTTTCTCGGCTTTTACGGCTTACGGAGTTGCGCTTTCTCATCAGGGTCATAAGCTTTGGTTTCTGACAAGTCGCCAGAACATGTCCAAATTATGGGCTCACATTCTGACTAAATTTTTAGGCTCACTGAGCCATTGCTCGTAACCTCTCAGTCGGAACTTTTCCGGCTAAGCCTACCTCTTGAGGCAGTGGCTTCTGTCAGCGACTTTCGCTGCGCAGCACAAAGGACTCGCAGGAATTCCTTAGTTTCAGCTTTTCTTTCTAAGAGGTTACGGAAAGAACTAAACACCATCATGTGGCTAAGCCTAGGTTTGGCACAGACGTTTTTAGCATTGGGGTTGTTTTTCTTCCACACGCAAAGACATACACCGTCGATTGGCGGGTACGCCCTTCACAGAGAAGGGTGGACAGGTTGCAAAGTCTGTTTCGTACTCTGTCCTTGATAAAGAGAGCGGCTGTACGTGTTCCGACCTCTCTTCTTGGCCAAATGGAATCGATGGCCACTCTTGTGCCCTTAGGCAGAGTCCACAAGCGGCCATTTCAGGCTGCCCTGAGTTCGCTGTGGAAGCCTTCTCTTCAGGGCTGGGAGACAGTAGTCTCTCTTGAAAGCTGGTTTCGGCACACAACGAGGCAGTGGCTGCTCCCTGGGATTTCACAGGGAGTGCCAATCTCGTTTGCCCCCCCCGGACGAGTTTCTGTTCACAGACGCGTCTATGGAGGGCTGGGGTGCCCATCTTTCTGTTCACACTGCGTCAGGTCTGTGGAACGAGACGCAGAGTGGGGGGCACATTAATGCCCTAGAGTTAGAGGCTGTTTTCCTGGGACTCCAATCGTTTCTGTCTATGGTCAGGAACGAATAAATTGGGGTTCGCACAGACAACACGACCATGGCGGCCTATTTCAACAAACAGGGAGGCACTTTGTCTCTCGCTCTTTCTGTCAGGTCAGGTCAGATTCTTGCCTGGGGCAGCCAGCACCTTATTCTGTTGTCAGCGAAGTACGTCCCAGGCATACTCAACGTTCTTGCGGACTACTTCAGTCGCCCGTAGTGTACGATGCACACGGAGTAGACTCTGACTCATCAGGTCCTACAACGTCTGGGTGGCATTTCAGCAAGCCTACAGTCGATCTGTTTGTGACAAGATTCTCCTGCAGGCTTCAGGTCTTTATCTCCCCCTTTCCAGACCCAGAGGGGAGGGAAACAGACGCCCTCGAAGTAAACTGGTCGCGTCTGAGCCTACGCTTTCCTCCCGTTTCATCTCTTGGGAAAGGTTCTCAGGAAGGCGGAGCGGGGACAGCCTTGCTTGGTGTTGGTGGCCCCTTGGTGGCCCAGCCAACATTGGTTCCCCGTCCTCCTTCGCCTCGCAGACGGCCCTCCTTTCTTTCTAGGTCGCTGCACCGTTCTGGCTCCTCAGACGCTACTTTAGGCTTTGTCCAAAAGGCCCACAGGGAATCGACCAGCACTGTTTATGCGTCACACTGGTCAGCTTGGACAAAGTGGTGCTCGGAGAATGGAGTTACTGCTACTTCACCTCGCTCTATGCATGTAGCAAATCATCTCTCGTGTTTGGCTGCTCAGGGCTTGGCTCCTTCTTTTTTGAGAGTCAGGCGCTCAGCCATTTCTTCTACTCTGAAGCAATTAGGGCATAGCATTAACCTGGGCGGTGTAATTGCTAGTGTTCTTAAGGGGGCAGCGATTGGTTTTACGAAGGCTAAGTCCCCTCTTCCCGCGTGGGACTTATTTTTTGGTACTCAAGTTTCTAGCCTCTTCGGATTTCGAACCTTTAGCTTCAGCGAGCTTAGCTAACTTGACTCGTAAAGCCTTGTTCCTCGTTTTGTTAGCCTCTGCCAGTGGAGGCGGTGAGGTGCACGCTCTTTCAGGCCTGGCTAAGGATATTTCTTTTGAGAGCTATGGCTCTTTTGTTTTAAGATTTCGGCCGGAGTTCCTTGCCAATACCAAAAACAAGGTCTGTCCTCCTCTGTTATTCGCATTCCTCCTTTAAGTAGGATTCTTGCGTCTGGTGACCCTGATATGGTCAATTGTCCTGTTCGTACTCTTACCAGCTACTTATCCCGTACCACGCCCATTAGGTCTAGGGACCATAAACTGCTCTTCATCTCAGTTGACACTGAAAGGAGCAAGGACTTGTCGCGGGTCACTTTGGTAAGATGGGTCTCTACGCTTATTTAACAAGCGTATGCGTGGTGGCACAGACAAGTTGGGATTGGGCATTCTGTCCTTCCTATGAAGTTGTCAAGAACTCATGAAGCCAGAGCCTGGGCTACTTCTCTGGCAGTCCTCCGCTCAGGCGTGCTGGCAGAGGTCTTAGGCGCTGCCTACTGGAAATCGCAGGGTGTTTTCATCAACTTTTACCTGCGAGATGTGGCCAGCACTCGTCATGGTGGCAGTAGCTCCCTACCAGCCATTGTCGGCTGGACAAGTGGAATTTTGTTTCCCCACCTCCTTCATTAGCATTCTGCTTGATGTGAGTTGGGATAAGAATGTAATTTAATTGAAAATTTTCATCTAAATTTTAATTTGATTATATACTTACCCAACTCACATAGTTGATACCCGCCCGCCTGCCCCGCTTTTGGGGTTTTTATGGGGGTTTTTTCCCTAAAAAAGAGGGAAATTTTTCTATGTTCGCTTTCGATTGAATGATTCAAAGATGGCGGCAAGGTCAGGAAGTCACGCGTGACTTTGTCATGATAAGGGGTCAAGGTAGCTCTTTTTTAGGGTGACCTCCCCTTGTTACCAAGGCGATGCTATTCAGCGTCCTAGCACTAAACTGGAGTAAATTGCTTGATGTGAGTTGGGTAAGTATATAATCAAATTAAAATTTAGATGAAAATTTTCAATTTCCCTCTTACCTGTTCTATCTAAACCCTTAGAAAAGCACATACAAAAACACCTACTGGCATATATGGAACAAATGAATCTGTTTCATCCTTTTCAGTCTGGATTACGCTCTAGGCATTCCTGCCACACCGCCTTAAGCTCTTTATGCAAGACTTGGCTGTCAGCAATAAACAAAGCAGAAATAACGGGAGCGTGGTTTTTGGACTTTAAGAAAGCCTTTGACCAATCAATCAATGAGTCTTATATCGCGCATATTCCGTGAGTACAGTTCTAGGCGCTCTGCAGTGATGCCGTGTGAGATGAAATTTTATACGGCCAGTAGATTGCAGCCATTTCGGCGCATATTTACCTTTCACGGCCTATTATTCCAAGTCACACGGGTATAGGTAGACAATTATTAACTGTGCCTAAGCAATTTTGCCAGGAAAGACCCTTTTGTCAATCGTGGGATCTTTAACATGCACACCCAATGTAGTGTACACGGGGGGAGGTTCGGACACCGAAGAGAGTCTGCACACAAAGTTGACTGTGAAATAAATTTCCGCCGAACCTGGGATCGAACTCACGCTGACAGCGGCCAACTGAATACAAATCCAGCGCGCTACCAACTGAGCTATATCCCCGCCCTAGTAGATCACTCACTTCTACTACAGAAATTAAAGTGCTATTTAAAAGAAGACTCCGTCTGTGCCTTTTTTGAATCGTATCTTTCAAAACAGAAACAGTATGTATCCATTAACTGTAAAACTTTGTTAAACGAGTTTGTCAGGAGTGGTGTCCCTCAAGGGTCTGTATTAGGACCTATCTTGTTCTGTATTTATATAAAGGATTTACCCCTTCATGTGTCCGATGAAAAAGTTAGATGTGAGTTCTTCGCGGATGACTCTTCTGTTCACACCAGTCAAAAATCTTTGGAATCCGTCAACTCTTCTCTTCAAACAAGTGTGGATGAAATCACTGAGTGGTGCGTTTCTAATGCAATGATCATTCATCCGATTAAAACAAAGAGTATGGTGATAACCACGAGACAAAAACACCAATTAAGTCCTTTACAATTACAACTGTCAGTTGGTTCAACTCAAGTGCAGCAAGTTAGGGAACATAGATTATTGGGTGTTACCATTGATCAAGAGTTGAAATGGCAAACTCATTTGAGTAATATTTGCAAACTAGTATAAAAAAATGTGTACCTGTTATCAAAATTAAGGCATTACGCAGATTCTGCAGCACTCAAAATGTTCTATTACGCCCACATAATGCCTCATATAAACTTCACATCGACACTTTGGGATAACTGCAGTGATGTTCATTTAACAAGACTCAATTCCCTCCATCGCCGAGCTGCAAAACTTATTCTGCATGATTTGAATAGGTCCACGGATGATAAACTAAAGCTCTTGAATTTCCTCCCCTTGAAAGATCAGTTGACGTTAAACAAGGCTGTGTTCATGTATAAAATTCTAAATGACGACTGTCCTAAATATTTGCAATCACATTTCAATAATGCCACAAAAAGATATGGGTCCCAAAAAATCATCCCTCCTATACCTCGCATAGACCTCTACAAATCGAGCTTCTCGGGAGGTTTTTCTGGAACTCCTTTCCCCCAACAGATAAGAAATGCAACTTCAGTGAAAATGTTTAAGAGACAGTCACATTCACACATAATTCGTGAATGAAATGTCTTGTTCGATTGTTATTTTGTTAAACATTTTGTACTAGTGTTAACGGATATGTAGCTGATCGGAGCAACTTTATTCCCAAATGAAAGGTATAACTATGTCAATGTAATTTTGTAATTTTTGAGTTCTCCTTATGTAATTCCTTGAATGCACATTGTGTTGCATTCCATACAATGTATTTCTGTATTTTATATGATTGAATTTATATTTTTAATGTGCGTCTGTCTTTATGTGTTGTATAAAGGACAGGTTGGAAGAATAGGCTTTGCCTAAAACCTTTATCCTTTTGTAATAAAGTTCTGAGTCTGAGTCTCTCTCTCTCTCTCTCTCTCTCTCTCTCTCTCTCACCGTGCGCATGCGCCCGCACACACACACACACACACACGCATGCACTATAAAAAAACCTTTAAAAGAAAACAGAAAGCAAGAGCTATATGGCACTAATCATGTGGCAAATCATTTCTTTTCAGGATGCCCCAGCGAGAATGCAGCGTCCTACTTCAGCAAAAGGCTCGCGGCGAAGGCGTCAAGGTACGTTCACCCACATACAGTCTTTTTTTCACACCCTCACATGGTGGTGTTCAAGTAGCCGGGTGTGATGCTTGCATTTTAGCCTCAGTTCTACACTGGCTGCCGCTCATGCTTAGAAATATAGAGTGATTCTTGATTCTGTAATGCTCTCAGTTCACCTGGAATAGTGAGGTTACGTTGAGGACAGTGATGAGGTTAACTCATTGTCTCCCAGGTACGGATATATCCGTACCCACTCATATGGCTCTATCTGACCTGGTACGGATATATCCGTACACACAGTCACTTAAGTCGCTTCCTGTAACGTCGATCTAACGCCTGCATTCCATCGTGTTGATACACAGATACTACACAGTTACTACAATTTTGAGTGACCTGCTGCAGCACAACTGGTCTCGGATAAAAAAAAAAAAACTTGGTCAACATAGGTGGGGTAGAAAGTGTTAAGTTAAAGAAGATGATGAGGATTGGTTGAGGATAATAGTGAGGTTAAGCTGGGGAAAATGATAAGAATAAGTTGAGAGAAAATTTTGGTTATACTCTCAGAACAACCTATGGCCATCTTCTCTTTCTCATCATGACCTTTTCACGGCAAAGGTGGAAAGGGGATATACGCAAGCCATCTTAATTTTTTAGCTCAGCTTCTCCTGAATGAACCCATCCCCCCCAGCATCAACCCTTATCTCCGTTTTATTCATTTGATTTACCTGTGGGTTAATTGTTGTTACCCCTCTACCACCTCCCCTCCTCTCTCTGCCCCCCCCCCCCCCCCACAAACACACACACCCTCCCAGCTCCACCTCCTTCCATCCCCAATTATCTCGCATACATTATAAGGTCCAACAAAGTTAGGTACAAGATCAAGCTTTGCTGTGAATATGTACCGATGTTTTAGTGTGTGCGCTTTCCCCTCATTTGGCATCACAGTAGGCTTTTTTTACCAAATCTAACCACCTTCCTGCCACAGAAAATTTAGTTTTGTGAAAAGAAATGAAAGTGCATGCACTTTCTTTTTTGGCTTCATATTTGTTGAGCTACTTTCATTCAGGTTTAGCCAATAACTTTGAATCCTTTTTGCCAACTTTCTGGTTGTCTCTTTTAGCTACCTCCTCTGAAGCAGTTTATAGATGTGGTGTCTTTATAATGCAACAGACTTAGATTGTAGATACCTCTACTAATGAAGTTGCAAACCAGTAGACAGGCGGGTATGTAATGCAAAAGCTTGACATTGGTACAATTTTACTGGATGTCCAAGGTTCATTCATTCTGGAGATGTTTTGCAGGTAGAAACTTATGTTCAAAACTTTCTCTTTTTTTAATTTCTTTTTTTAAGTTTGAGTTTAATTTCTTTAAAGCAGCATAAAATATAAATCATCCAGGAGCATAAATAAAAGAGATTACTCAGCAAGAAAGTGTTTTACTTTGGGTATGGATTTAGGGGGAAAGGGGTGCAGGATATATGATGTCACACCGCACACGTACGCTATGTCACATACACAGTACGCTGCAGTTGGATGCTGTGTCGTGTGTGACATCACGTCTTGATGTGTACGCACTAATTGTCGCTTGCTCTCTTTGCTCTTTACACAGGGCGTGAGGCGAGAGATGAAGGTAAGAGTTTGCCCCCTTGGCTTATTTTGCCACTGTTTTTGTATGTGTGCATTTTGTATAGTTTTGTTTTTTGTTGGTACTGGTAGTCTTGAATAAGTGGTTTCATTACAGTGTGTCTTTTGGTTGTTCTTTTGTTTCTTATGTTAGCTTTAGGGTAGGAACTGAATGGGAGGTCTGTTGAGGTCTGTAATTGTGTTGAATAGAGAGAGAGAGAGAGAGAGAGAGAGAGAGAGAGAGAGAGAGAGAGAGAGAGAGAGAGAGAGAGAGAGAGAGAGAGAGAGAGAGAGAGAGAGAGAGAGAGAGAGAGAGAGAGAGAGAGTGCGTGTGTGTGTGGAGTGAATACAGTATTATGCGTGTTTATTTTAACATGGATTATATCATATGTTCAGTCGTTTTTGATTTTATGTACAATTTGTACATGAACAAAATATGCTGATAATTTATGCAAGTTAGGCAGTTGATGTAATTTCTCCATATAGATAACCCCCTTTTAAGACCTTGCTTTTTATATTTAGTCAAGTTTTGACTAAATATTTTAACATCGAGGGGGAATCGAAACGAGGGTCGTGGTGTATGTGCGTGTGTGCGTGTGTGTGTGTGTGTCTGTGTGTGTGTGTAGAGCGATTCAGACTAAACTACTGGACCGATCTTTATGAAATTTGACATGAGAGTTCCTGGGTATGAAATCCCCGAACTTTTTTTTCATTTTTTTGATAAATGTCTTTGATGACGTCATATCCGGCTTTTCGTGAAAGTTGAGGCGGCACTGTCACGCCCTCATTTTTCAACCAAATTGGTTGAAATTTTGGTCAAGTAATCTTCGACGAATCCCATCCTTCGGTATTGCATTTCAGCTTGGTGGCTTAAAAAATAATTAATGACTTTGGTCATTAAAAATCTGAAAATTGTAAAAAAAAATAAAAATTTATAAAACGATCCAAATTTACGTTTATCTTATTCTCCATCATTTGCTGATTCCAAAAACATATAAATATGTTATATTCGGATTAAAAACAAGCTCTGAAAATTAAATATATAAAAATTATTATCAAAATTAAATTGTCCAAATCAATTTAAAAACACTTTCATCTTATTCCTTGTCGGTTCCTGATTCCAAAAACATATAGATATGATATGTTTGGATTAAAAACACGCTCAGAAAGTTAAAACAAAGAGAGGGACAGAAAAGCGTGCTATCCTTCTTAGCGCAACTACTACCCCGCTCTTCTTGTCAATTTCACTGCCTTTGCCATGAGCGGTGGACTGACGATGCTACGAGTATACGGTCTTGCTGAAAAATGGCATTGCGATCAGTTTCATTCTGTGAGTTCGACAGCTACTTGACTAAATATTGTATTTTCGCCTTACACGACTTGTTATATTTACCGTAGTCAAGTTTTGACTAAATGTTTTAACATAGAGGGGGAATCGAGACGAGAGTCGCTGTGTGTGTGTGTGTGTGTGTGTGTGTGTGTGTGTGTGTGTGTGTGTGTGTGTGTGTGTGTGTGTGTGTGTGTGTGTGTGTGTGTGTGTGTGTGTAGAGCGATTCAGAGTAAACTACTGGACCGATCTTTATGAAATTGTTCATCCCCAGATGTTTTTTTCATTTTTTCGATAAATATCTTTGATGACGTCATATCCGGCATTTTGTAAAAGTTGAGACGGCACTGTCACACCCTCATTTTTCAATAAAATTGATTGAAATTTTGGCCAAGCAATCTTCGACGAAGGCCAGGCTTTGGTATTGCATTTTAGCTTGGAGGCTTAAAAATTAATTAATGACTTTAGTAGTTAAAAATCTGAAAATTGTAATTAAAATTATTTTTTTATAAAACGATCCAAAATTATGTTTATCTTATTCTTCATCATTTTTTTATTCCAAAAACATATAAATATGTTATATTTGGATTAAAAACAAGATCTGAAAATTAAAAATATGAAAATTATGATTACAATTAAATGTCCAAAATCGATTTAAAAACAATTTCATCTTATTCCCTGTCCGTTCCGGATTCCAAAAACATATAGATATGATATGTTTGGATTAAAAACACGTTGAGAAAGTTAAAAAGAATAGAGATATAGAAAAGCATGCTATCCTCCTCAGCGCAACCGCTACCGCGCTTTTCTGTATTGTTAATTTCACTGCCTTTGCCACGAGCGGTGGACAGACGATGCTACAAGTGTACTGTCTTGCGGAAAAAATGCAATGCATTCAGTTTCATTCTGTGAGTTAGACTGAGCTTGACTAAATGTTGTATTTTCGCCTTACGCGACTGGTTCAGATGTCTTCTTCATAACTAATCTGTAAATGTACCCCCCATTTTAAGACTCACTCCTTTTTAGGACCTACAGTACATTTATCAGATTCATATGTTTGAAAATAACATGATGAGGGAGTTTATATGCTTAGGTACTTCATTCTCAAGAACATAAGCTCATGATTAACTGTGACCCTCCACCACGGAATGAGTCGCATGTCACCTCGCGGGGTTCTGCGCTAGGCTTAATATAAGTCCGGGGGGTGTCTGGTAACAGTTTGAGTGTCACCTTAGGGCTTATAACTCGAAAAAGTGTTTGCTCTTTTCTAAAACTGTTTTCACCACTGGATAGAGCATAAAAAACTCTTTATGAAAATGTAAAAATATGAAAATCATGCAAAGGTGACATGTGACTTATTCTGTGGTGGAGGGTCACAAATAGTTTGTTGTTGTGGATAAGACTAACATTGAAGAAAACCAAATGGACAGGTTTCTTGCACCCTGTTCGCTTGGACATGATTTGTTTAAAAATAAGGATTTTGGTTGTTTGTACAGTGCCTAAATCAATACATTTTATTTTGCCTACTTCTCGTGTATGATTTTGTTCTTTTTGTATTTTATTATAATATTGTTTATTACTGCTTCTTTGGTACCGTTTTGACAAACGCTAGTATTGTGTTTATGTTTTTTTCAGATGATGACGAGTTTCAACACAACAGTCATGAACCTGCTATCACTGAGAATGATCTGCCTCCTCAGATTGCTAATGCGTGAGTGTGTGTGTGTGTGTGTGTGTGTGTGTGTGTGTGTGTGTGTGTGTGTGTGTGTGTGTGTGTGTGTGTGTGTGTGTGTGTGTGTGTGTGTGAATGTGTGTGTGTTTTCATGAGTATTTTTGTTTGTTCATGAGTAATTGTGTTTGTGTGTGCATGTGCATGCATGTCTGTGCATGTGTTTGTGTGCATGCATGTGTTTGTGCATGTGTGTATATCTATAATTGTATATATGTGTAGTGTGTGTGTTTAGCCAATATGGTGGCCCCACAAATATATTCAATACAGTCAGAAAAGTCTGAAATGTTCATGTTGTATGCGTACAGACGTAAGATGGCCAGACCTCCCAGCGCTCGACCTGCACCCCCAAGACCAAAGCAAGACGGAGTGGAAGCTGAACCTTCCATGAGGTACAGTAGAACATGTCTAGTTCTCTTGTTTTCCCTTTTAGTAGTTCATTCGGATGAGACGAAAAACCGAGGTCCCTTCGTGTACACTACATTGGGGTGTGCACGTTAAAGATCCCACGATTGACAAAAGGGTCTTTGCTGGCAAAATTGTATAGGCATAGATAAAAAATGTCCACCAAAATACCCGTGTGACTTGGAATAATAGGCTGTGAAAGGTAGGATATGCGCCGAAATGGCTGCGATCTGCTGGTCGATGTGAATGCGTGATGTATTGTGTAAAAAATTCCATCTCACACGGCATAAATAGATCCCTGCGCCTTGAGTCCGAGTCTGGAGATACGCGCGCGATATAAGACTTCATATAACAATTCCTTGTTTTCTTTACGGTTTCAGAGAGAAGGAGAGTATATTAGCCATCAGATTTGATCTCTAGTCAGGCATGGGAATTGTCCGCCGAACGGCGGAAATCCGCCGAAATATTTTTTTGTTCCGCCGAAAATGCAAAAGTGTCCGCCGAAAAAATAAAGGGGGGGGAGGCACACAAAAAAAGCACCGGTTACTTTGGCCTTTGCGCAAAAGCCCGCGAAAACTTTCCGTACTTTGTTCACGCACTGCTACCGCCCGCCTCAGTTATTGAACTTTTATGTTTGAAAGTAAACCAGATTGCACAGATTGTGTTACAAGTTACATTTTCCTGTTTGTCTCAACAGATCAATTTTTTTACAAATTTAAACCATATAATACATGTATATATTTTTTTTCTTCAAAAAAGCAAAAATTGGTACATTTTTGTACTAAAAACTCTGATTCTAAAAACAGAATTTAATGGCAAACTTGGAGCTCAGATGACACCAGATTGCACCATCTGGGTTCTTTGGAGAAAATTCGCGCCGTCGACTTAACACTTCGCGTCTTCAGTTATAAATTTTCCACCTTTTTTACAATTTTCAATTCCCATGCCTGCTAGTCTATATCTGTTTGAAGGCAGATAAATCCCTCCAAAAATACCAAAGCTTTTGATTATGCCATTTGCAAGGCTTCACGTTTATGTAGCTCTTGTGTGCAAGCAGCTGAATGAAACCCTCCCTGGTTCTTGTTTATTTGCTATTGACAGCATGCATCACACTTGATTTGTTATTCTTCCACTGCAAAGCCAAAGGTCATCTGAGTGAGAAGTGCAGGCATGTAGTCTTTATCACATTTTGAGCTGTGTTTACTGGCCTGATAGATACCTCCCTTTGTGGACTAAGAACACTTCATTTTGAATTACATGTACAATGTTTCTATATAATGCGCTTCATGTACATAATCTTACGTTGTTGTTGTTGTTGTTTTTCTCTCTCAATAATCATGTATTCATGTAATGAGTATTTAGTCCCTCTTTAGGGCGAGGGCCAGATGCAAAAAAACATATCTATAATGCTTATTCTTGTTACCCTTGAAAAATAAAGAATTGTCATTGTCATGGACTTTTGCCTTGCCTTGTTTCAGGTTAGGGACAGGTGCACCCACCAATCTGATTGTGGATGACGGCAAAGATGAAGATGAAGACGAGAACTTTTTGGTTGAAGAATCGGCTCCCCCGCCACCAGTTGTGGAACCTGTAAGTGCCTTTTTACCAGATATGGGACTCAGTGTGTTTATCTTCTTCTTCTTCTTCTGCGTTCGTGGCCTGAAACTCCCACGTACACGTGGTTTTTTTTTTGCACGAGTGGAATTTTACGTGTATGACCGTTTTTTACCCCGCCATTTAGGCAGCCATACGCCGTTTTTGGAGGAAGCATGCTGGGTATTTTCGTGTTTCTATAACCCACCGAACTCTGACATGGATAACAGGATCTTTTTCGTGCGCATTTGGTCTTGTTCTTGCGTGTACACACGGGGGTGTTCGAACACCGAGGAGAGTCTGCACACAAAGTTAACTCTGAGAAATAAATCTCTCGCCGAACGTGGGGACGAACTCACGCTGACAGCGGCCAACTGGATACAAATCCAGCGCGCTACCGACTGAGCTACATCCCCGCCCAGTGTGTTTATAAGGAGTGCAGATGTAGGTCAGGGAGTGTAGTAGGGGGTACAGAACGAGCCTTCTATTCACACATAACGCAAAATGAGATGGACTGCTCCTGATTCATAATTGTCTTGTGTTTGAAGATTTTTTATATTAGTCTAGCCTTTTCTTTTGGAGGGCAGTGAGGATGTTATAAATGATGTGAGATTTGTTATGCGGGCATTGACTTGAAGTGATTGTGTTACACACAAAACCTGGATACATCAACAAACTGTAAAAGGCAGATCAGTGAGGAGACTAATTCGTATAGCATAATGGGCGGGGATGTAGCTCAGTCGGTAGCGCGCTGGATTTGTATCCAGTTGGCCGCTGTCAGCGTGAGTTCGTCCCCACGTTCGGCGAGAGATTTATTTCTCAGAGTCAACTTTGTGTGCAGACTCTCCTCGGTGTCCGAACACCCCCCGTGTGTACACGCAAGCACAAGACCAAGTGCGCACGAAAAAGATCCTGTAATCCATGTCAGAGTTCAGTGGGTTATAGAAACACGAAAATACCCAGCATGCTTCCTCCGAAAGCAGCGTATGGTTGCCTAAATGGCGGGGTAAAAACGGTCATACACGTAAAATTCCACTTGTGCAAACCACGAGTGTACGTGGGAGTTTTAGCCCACGAACGCAGAAGAAGAAGAAGAAGAAGTATAGCATAATGTTACATAAACTGAGATAAAACAGTAATTAATTTACACTTACTGGGTAAAAGTATTAACAGCAATGGACAATGTTTGTCAAAAAGACACTACCAATAACTATAGGCAGGTGAGGATAGTGATTAAAATGAAAAATGATTAATGCTAAGTCAACCAATAAGCCGGAAAAAAATATTGAACCTTTCCTGAAAAATGATGCTGAAAAATGGTTGACATTAATTATCCCAAGCAATGATGCTAAAAGATTGTTGACATTATTTCACTGAAAAATGGTTGACATTAATTATCCCAAGCAATGATGCTAAAAGATTGTTGACATTTTTTCACTGAAAAATGGTTGACATTAATTATCCCAAGCAATGATGCTAAAAGATTGTTGACATTTTTTCACTGAAAAATGGTTGACATTAATTATCCCAAGCAATGATGCTAAAAGATTGTTGACATTTTTTCACTGAAAAATGGTTGACATTAATTATCCCAAGCAATGATGCTAAAAGATTGTTGACATTTTTTCACTGAAAAATGGTTGACATTAATTATCCCAAGCAATGATGCTAAAAGATTGTTGACATTTTTCAGACAACAACGCAAGGAGAGCCTGAAGATGACGCAGAACACGGTAAGTTTAGTTTTAGATTTTGTGTGTGTAATTTCTCAGGTTTGAGACTGAAATTCATGCTTTTTTGAGGGCAAACAAAATTATGTTGGTTTTTGAGTCACTTGAGAAAAAGTGACTCTATGTAATCGGTCAGTGTTAGTCTGTCCGGCCGGCCGTCCGGCCGGCCGGCCGTCCGTAGACACCACCTTAACGTTGGACTTTTCTCGGAAACTATCAAAGCGATCGGGCTCATATTTTGTTTAGTCGTGACCTCCAATGACCTCTACACTTTAACGATGGTTTCGTTGACCTTTGACCTTTTTCAAGGTCACAGGTCAGCGTCAAAGGAAAAATTAGACATTTTATATCTTCGACAAAGTTCATCGGATGTGATTGAAACTTTGTAGGATTATTCTTTACATCAAAGTATTTACATCTGTAGCCTTTTACGAACGTTATCAGAAAAACAAGGGAGATAACTAGCCTTTTCTGTTCGGCAACACACAACTTAACGTTGGGCTTTTCTCGGAAACTATAAAAGTGACCGGGCTCAAATTTTATGTGAACGTGACTCATTGTGTTGTGAATAGCAATTTCTTCCTGTCCATCTGATGCCTCATATAATATTCAGAACTGCGAAAGTGACTCGATCGAGCGTTTGCTCTTCTTGTTAAATAAAGTCTAGAAACAGGGGTGGGACTTTTCCGCGAATCCGCGGATTTCCGATGACACAACTTATGAATTCCGCTGGAGTAATCTATTTTTCCGCGTCCCATTTCATCACATTATTTATAACTTGTTGACTGAATGATATGGAGAGAAGTGAAGATGGAACAGAACACTGGAGGCTTGAGAGTTAAATTGTGCTGACTGAAAACTCCTGATAACGAATATTGTAATTCAATCAAGTTTGCGTTTTAATGAAACAGATCCTGTGATTGGTCAGGATGCCCCAACTCATTAAAAATTACCGGTCATTAATTGTCGATAACCACTCGCTAAAAAATCCATTAACAACCTGCTGGCGAGGCGCATTGATACAGCCTCAACTAGTCTCGGTTAGCTTTGAGGGTCATTTTACAAGTAGGAAATATGAAGGCCAACGAAATACCGAGACCATAAGGTATGCGAAGTGATGACGTCGAATACGTGACGTAAGTTGATGCATGAATTCTTCCGGACTATGTCAGTCAATTCCAAAGATCGCTTTTGTGATGAAAAGAATTTGTTTTAGAGTTTGCTGTCCAGAAACCCGTCAAAAAAGAAGGGAAAATGTGTGTGAAAGAAAACAAAACAGGAGCAGAGTGATACGATAGGAATACAGAGACATATTTCTTGGGACTTGACCCTTGCAGGTAGGTGGACTGAAAGTGGTGTGTGAACAGAACAGAACCAATTCTGTCTGTTTACAACTGCATGAAAGCAGGAAAGAGATTGTCGTCAGATTGAATTACAATAACATTAACATGCTTCCATTTGAAACTTCTCGGTCTTCATCGGGGATTGACGCCCTCCCAAAGTCTAATTGAAGCCCTCCGTCGCTTCGCTCCGTCGGGCTTCAATTAGCTTTTGTCGGGCGTCAATCCCCGATGAAGACCTCGAAGTTTCAAATGGAAGCATGTTAATGTGTAAGTCATGTTGAGCCTCAATGCATTGGGTCATCACTTGGATCATACTATTGCCAGTATTGGATTATGAATACATGGTTCATTATGTAAATATGCACCATTACAGTGTTACCATTGTTGTGTGAAAGTGTTTTTATGTTTGGTTGGGATTTTTTTTTTTTTGGGGGGGGGGGGGGTGAGGAGAATGTCTTTTTTACCTGATCCAAACGAGTTGAATTTTAGTCTCAACATGCTCCAGATTGCACAGATTAAACAAAAATCGGGGGAGCATGCCCCTGAACCCCCCTAGAAAAAAAGGGATTTCCTCTTTTTTCATCACAAGAGAGTCCCAGCCCTGAGAAAGTTGGTTATGGGATAAGGTGCACCAAAAACTATTGCACTGTGACATAGTGTTTTTCATTGCTGGATTAGATATAGGACGCAAATGGGAAGCATTGTCTTGCAAACTGAATGATGGATAGATTACTGAGATTATGCATGTAGGATATAGATTACTTATAATTGATGTGTGTGCAAATTGTGTGTTGTTTCAGGTGCTCTTGTGAAAAAGATGCTGGAATCCAAGAAAGAAGTAGAACAGCAGCAGCAACCCACCAAGAAAACAGAAATTGTGAGTGACACTAAAATATTTGATTATCTGTGACGTTGTGTCAAATAAAGCTTGCAAGATTTACCTGAGTGAGGAGAAATTCTTTTAGTGGAGATATGGAACAGAAATTGAGAACTATGTGCCTGTTTTGGGAAACATTTAACTAGAGTGCTTAGGTCTGCACACAAAAGTATAATCTTATTTTAGTGACTATATCCATGATTTCTATTCATCACACCACAAGTAAGTTGCCAGATCTGTCCTTTGTTTTAAAACTGGGATGTCGACAATAATGAAGGTGTAATGCTGTACAGATGTTCACCCTGGTACCAATAACCACTGTTTCATTTCTGCTAGGAACGGCCGGCAATGTCGGACGCACAGCGCCGCAAGCAACGCGAGCTGATTGCCAAGGAGATCGAGCGTCTGCAGACGTCCATCCAGTCTCTGACACGTAGCGCCAACCCCTTGGGCAAGATCATGGACTACGTTCAAGAGGACATGGACTCCATGCAGAAAGAACTGGATCGCTGGAGGTCGGAGAACAAGCAGCACGCCCTGGATCTCAAACGAGAGAGAAAGTAAGAGAAATGTTGGATACACTTTGGAGTTTCGCTTGTCTCGGGAGGCTTCGTGATGTCTAAGGATCACTCAGAAAGAAGGTTTGACTTTAGTGCGCTAAACAAATCAGATTTTTTTTAATTATCTTGCTTAATTTATATTCAATGAGCACAATTTGTTGCTTTTTTGGTACCTATGTGTGTGTGTTCATGCTTGCCCACAAGTGAGTGTATGTGTGTGTGTGTGTGTGTGTGTGTGTGTATGTATGTGTATGTGTGTGTGTGTGTGTGTGTTTGTGTGTTTGAATGTGTGTGTATGTGTGTGTGTGTGTGTGTGTGTGTGTGTGTGTGTGTTTGTTAGGAGGGAAGGAAAGAGACGTGCGGGTTGATCAAAGACCAAGGAAGGCAGGAATATCCAGGAAAAACAGAATATGTCGAGATTTATTGTCAGCTCTCTGTGTAGGTGTGCTTGCAGGTTGAGGCAAATGTGTGTTTGTGCGTGCGTGTGTGTGTGTGTATGGCTTTCCCTGTCTGGGGAATTTTTCTCTTATCCATAACCTGGTTGATTTGAACTCTTAATTTCTTTCTCTCTTCAGTGTCACTGACCGTGCCATTGAGCCGCTGAAAGCTCAGTTGACGGAAGTTGAACGGGGCATTACGGACCAGCTGGACCTCATCGCAGCATCCAAGGCCAACATCATCCGCAACGACCAGCGTATTCAGAAGATGTTGCAGAGTATCGCTCACTCATGATAATGCCTAGAACTCCAACGCTTAACACTTGTGGTATCTACATCACTGTCAAATGCCTGCTACAGTAGAACCCCCCTTTTAAGACCCCCCAATTTAAGACTCCCTCCTTTTTAAGACTTTTTTTTCTCTGACTTTCTGTTCATAACCTCTGTAAAGTTACCCCTATTTTAAGACTCCCTCCTTTTTAAGACCCAATTTTCTCAGATTTTTGAAGGTCTTATAAGGGCGGGGATGTAGCTCGGTCGGAAGCGCGCTGGATTTGTATCCAGTTGGCCGCTGTCAGCGTGAGTTCGTCCCCACATTCGGCGAGAGATTTATTTCTCAGAGTCAACTTTGTGTGCAGACTCTCCACGGTGTCCGAACACCCCCGTGTGTACACGCAAGCACAAGACCAAGTGCGCACGAAAAAGATCCTGTAATCCATGTCAGAGTTCGGTGGGTTATAGAAACACGAAAATACCCAGCATGCTTCCTCCGAAAACGGCGTATGGCTGCCTAAATGGCGGGGTAAAAAACGGTCATACACGTAAAATTCCACTCGTGCAAAAAACACGAGTGTACGTGGGAGTTTCAGCCCACGAACGCAGAAGAAGAAGAAGGTCTTATAAGGAGGGTTCCACTGTTCCAAATTGGAACCATTTTTTTCAGTACCAGGATATCAGATTTTCTGGCTTTGTGGCTCTTAACCATGGTGGGAGGGGAACATTCAACATGCTGTACACAGCTATAGTGGTGGGGAATTTATTTATTTATTTGCTGTTGCTTTTCGGGTCCAGCGGACCATAATAGGCCAAATCAGGACCCCTGGTGGGGAATGCAAGATTATTTTTGTTCAACTTGAGGGAGGAGAGCCATGTATCTTTTCATCCAGTGCAGTGGATCATGCATAAGAAGACACTAGGGAGACTGCCCCATGATTCATATTCGAATGAAGTTTACTGTCATGAAAGTAGAAATACTCCAAAAATACTGTTCTCGCGTAAACATGGAGGTGACTATAGTTGGCTGGACATATCAATACTGCTATTTCATATGTTACGTGGATTTCCATTGGTCAATTGGGCAAAACTGAGCTCAGTGCAAAAGTGATATCGACGACATTTCCGTCGATATCAGTTTTGATATAAACGACCTCTTTATTGCTTCCCCACTTCAAAAACAAAAACACCTAAATTTAAAAAAAACCAAATATATATGAAAATGTAATTATCCCAGAATTTAGTTGAGTAAGTGACTAAAGACTTTTTGAAAGAAAAGACATTTTGAAATACTGAAAAGTACAAGAAAAGAGTGAACAAAAAGAAATAATAATCAGAGGGAGGGATATGGAACAGCCAAAACTGAGACAAATACTTTTGTAATTTCTTTACAGTAAATACAAAATGTCCAGAGAATTAGCAATATATCTAACATTGACTGACTGTGTGATGATATCTTCTGCTATTGGTCTGTTTCGACAGTGATATCAAAATCTCGACCTCCGGTCTTGATTTTGATATCACTGTCTCAACAGACCATAGCAGAAGATATCATCACACAGTCCGTCAATATTGGGTAATGTACTACAGTTTAGACCCAGAGGTCTTCATGTTATCTCTTCCTCATGCACAGTTACCATTTGCTCTTCTGCTATCATGAAAGAGAAATGTTGGTCAAATGGGTATTATTAAGACCAAGAGGATTTACTCTTTGGTTTTGGGGGGTTAGAAATGTCCTTTCATCATAGGCTTCATAAGTGGCAGGTATCACTGGAAAAAATGGTATTTTAGTGTCTTTACAAAGTTTCTGATAGAAACTGCTTATAGACAGGCATTTGATTGTGATGTATAACCACTTGAAATAAGACCAACTCTCAGATCTTCACCACTAAAATTTAAATCTCTATTTCCCCAACTTTGTGAATATGAGAAATTTTTAGGAGTGAATGAAAAAAAATGCATGTGATGCATACAATTGTTACTTTGTTTTTGAGTGTCGAGTACTGAATACCTTTTTTTTGTTTTTGCTCTTGGAAATCCAATTTGGGCATGGACTTTGATGAGGTGATGATTTATTGTTTATGATTATGTACCCCACAAAGAACATGAAGATCTTTGTACAGATGGACCGACTTGATCTGACTGAAATACATCTGTGATACATGTACTTCAACCCAGTCCTTTTTTGCAGAAAAAGTCAATAAGGTCCAAGTATTTTATTGTGAAATGCTTATGTCAGCATTGTTTTTGTTCATTGTGTTTACACTGTTAAGGTGTGTGTGTGTGTGTGTGTGTGTGTGTGTGTGTAATAAAGAGAATGTCTGTGTGAAAAGCACATTTCTGGAGGGGGACAACAAGAAGGGTGAAAGGAGAGAGACAGAGAAAAAGAGGAGAGAGATACAGAAAAAAAGAAATATATAAAGCGCATGGATTTGAGCAAATTTGTATGGCAGCGATGTTAAAATTGAATTGGACTCTTTGACGTGAATGTTAAATCTGTGTGTTGTGTGTGTGTTAATGTATGTGTGTGTGGGTTCCGTCGTGTTTTTAATAACGAAAAGATTAATTCAATTCGTATGCATATGTACATTGAGTTTTACGTTCTTTGTAGTGTTTACCATGACAAAGTACTTACTTTTAGGTATTGTACAAAGGAAGAAAATGTTTGTACGTGTACTACATTATTTTTTATGAGTTTTGAGCATGAATAATATTCTCCATTCAAGTTTGTTCTGCTGATTCTTAGAACTTTTGCTGTCAGGCATTCTTTCTCTGTTTGTTGTGGATTCAGGGTTAGGTTTGAATGGGGATATACCCGTAAACAGAAAGGGTAGAGGACAATTTTGCTGTGTTTCATGTTTTTAACACCAGATACGATTAATTTTGGTCTTTTACCAGTCATTTTTTCTTGTGTAATTTTCCATGTCAGTGAAAATACATGTACATGTATCACAAAGGTTTTTATTTCATAAGATGCTAAATACATAGTATACCGTCAGGCTCTTATTTTGCACAGTCGATGTTAAGGCCAGTTCAAATGAAACATTCTGAGCTCATTATGAAGCAGTTATTAATTAATATGTATGAATTGTTTATTTATTCCACATTCAAGTTTCAAATTGCCATACATATATATACCTTTCAGAAAATACACACACAAAAAGTAGAAGTAGAAAGCCAGGTTTAAATGGCTTGCTTTATCTAATGTTTGTTTTCAAACTTCCATGCCATCTGATAAAGTATGCTTTGGTTATACTCAGTTTTATGGCATGGGTAATGTTCCATTCAAATAGTGGCCGCTTCATAGTCATAGTTTTGTACTTGTCTTTTGCTCTATTTATGCTTTTTACCGACAGTTTCTGAGTTTGTCAGGGAACATTTTGCATTGACTGTGTGTTTTACAATCATAAAGAAACATGTATTTTGATCTTGGTGTTACAGTTTTGGATCTTATGTGAAAACTGACAAAACCTGAATGTACGCACCATCACGTCTCATGTAAATACTCTGCTACAGTTAGATCCACACTTTTACGGGAACGTGTACGGGTAACGTCATCAAATCTAGTTTTTATGTCCCGCGTTTGCCAAGATCTGCAGTCTTGGTGGGAGCAAAACAACGTATGGCTATGCATTTGGAACATTGGAGAAACAAATGAGTCACGGATGACGCAATATCTACACGTACACGTACAGGTCTTTGCTACACGTTCGACCATCTAGAACACTGTATTGTCCCTGCATGACAAGTGTCCTTCCATGACAGGTCAAGATGATAGACAAAAGAACTGAAGTTGTCCTTTATTGGAAGGTGTCCTCTGCTGTTCATGGCGGGTACCACTAGTCATGTAGCAGTACAGTGTTAACAGTGGTGTCGGTACCCCTCCGATGAGGGAACATTTCTTTACAAAGGCAGACCTGTGCACATCTACAGTTTCTCCGTAATTTCTCCGATTTTTATATGCAGAATTACTCAAAAATAAATGTTTGTACTTTTTTCCTGTTTTAAGATGTTTTGACCAATTAGTTGGCTGTTGCGCTGAAAAGATGTTTTCCGATTTACCGGAAGCACGCGTGTTCTCAGCATTGAGTCTTCGTTCAAGATTAGACTTAGTTCGTCCAGCGTCTGCGTGGCAACTTGTGATTGAAGTGAAACATGGACAAGGAAAAAAAGAGTGCGAGATTCAGATAGTGAAGAGGAGACACCAGCTCTGTCACCAAAGAAGAAGAAAACGGCACAACAGTGCTGGAAGTCCAGTTATTCTCAAGACAACCTTGAGATCGTAAAATGCAGCAAACTGCAAAGGAGACCTATACGTAATTCCCTTTCTACTGCGTCATAGTGTTACAGTTTGTGTGCTTTGTGAGCAGAATTATGTCTTGAACTTACAGCTTACTACTGAAACATTTTAAAAACTACTGAAATTTGGTTTGTTTACTACTGATGAGATTTTTGAGTGTGCACAGGTCTGCAAAGGACACTTTCTTGGTCCACACACCTTGACTAAAAGTATATCTGTGTTGAGAGGACACTACCCCCCAGTTAGGGGGAAGAATTTACCCGATGCTCCCCAGCATGTCGTAAGAGGCGACTAACGGATTCTGTTTCTCTTTTTACCCTTGTTAAGTGTTTCTTGTATAGAATATAGTCAATGTTTGTACAGATTTTAGTCAAGCAGTATGTAAGAAATGTTAAGTCCTTTGTACTGGAAAACTTGCATTCTCCCAGTAAGGTCATATATTGTACTACGTTGCAAGCCCCTGGAGCAAATTTTTGATTAGTGCTTTTGTGAACAAGAAACAATTAACAAGTGGCTCTATCCCATTTCCCCGTCGCGATATAACCTTCGTGGTTGAAAATGACGTTAAACACCAAATAAAGAAAGAATGAGAGGACACTTACAGTGCATGGACACTGTTTTGGTCTCAAGGGTGTCCTTTCATCACAGGTACCCCTGTACAAAAGAAACAGTATATTTACTGGGGGATTGACTTAGCTTATGGTGTTGCAAGATCAGGAATGAAATCCAACCATCTTTCCCAGGGATATTTGTCTTTTCTGGTTTTACATGTCCTGTATCATTATGTTTCAACATGCGTCATCTGTCATCTCTTGTCATTTTTGCTGGCCATTTGGCTCACCTTTGCATAAGTGTGTTGTAAATCTGCAGTAATCTCACGCAAAGCTTCATCTTTTAAAAAAATTATTGATGAGATTTTAAGAAAATCCTATTGTGACCTATAAAACCACGTCAGAGTTGTTTTGCCTGTAAAACTCAGTAATTGATTGAGTTTGAAGAGTTCGCTGATAAAATTCAGACTAATTCTCAGTATACTTAACTCTGTGAGAAAAATCACCGTGCCTCCAGGTTTGCAAGTGGAAAACATTTGGGAACAGTTTAGAAGAGTTCGGAAGTTTCAGACATTCTTTTGAGCTAACAATGTCTTCTTTTACTAGTGGATGGATTGAAAACTATTCTGAGTGACAACCTTTGACATGTGAACAGTGTATTCCATAAGAAAGAAGACATCAACAACAAAGATTTATGTTAGTCGAAAGTAAGTTTTTATAATTGTTATGGTTTGGAAAAAGTTCTCTAATGTACTAGAATTTCATATTTCATTTTCATCATCTGATCTCTGCCTCAGAATCCTTTTTTACATGCTGTCATGTTCTGCAGCAATGCTCTCTAACTTGCAAAAGGTCTGATATATTTATTTGAGAATCTGAAGGGGAAATAAAAAAAAAGAAACATGAATAAATGAGTGAAGTGATTCTGAAAGATAGGCATGCAAGAGGAAAATATGTGTGTGGCTCAGTGTATGTGTGTGCATGTATGTGCGAGTGCCAGCGTGTGTGTATGTGTGCGTGTGTGAACAAACAAGATATGGCCACAATGTCATTCTTTCTATGTTTATTGCTTGATGTAATACAGGGAAACGACATCTGCAAACTGCATTCTTGTCATAATAATGCACTATCAGCAAAGACAGTTACCTTCCCATGAGTGACAAAGTTTCAGTGTACTTAAATAATTACGCTCCTGGTTCTTGGTAAACACAATGAACTATAACAGTCCAACACAATTATTAACTAGCAGCTCCCAGATAGCACACATACAGTAAATGGTTTAAATTCCGCTTACTTTGACAGCTTTTTTTCTTTTTCTATTTTGGGCAAGAAGTTGAATACATGTATGTTGTATGTTCTAAATTCTATGATGTTTTTTTCTGCACAGAACTGAAACATGTCTGCAACCAGTAAGTGTTCTGAACATGAAATCTTGCCCAATCTCAAACAGAAAATGCAGCAACACTATATTACAGTAGTAGAGGCTGTCCATCCAAAATCTTCACCACACGCACTAGCTAGCTAGACCTAGAGTAGGTTTAAACTCCGTAAGGGGAGAACTTGTGCTCTGGGTCAGGAGAATTCTTGAAGTCTGGGGGGTCGGGAATTCTCTCCGGCAATTTGTGAGGAGTAAGCTGAGGCTTGGGTCGTTCGGTGACGTGAATGCGAGGCGAGGAAAAGTAGCCCAGGAAAGGTCGATCCTGTCCGAGCTTGTTCTTCATGCATTCGTCAAACAGCGACTGAGGCGGGCGGCAGCTGGAAAGCACAAGATCATGTTCAAGTGGAACCCACCTTTTTAAGGACCCCCTCAAATTTAAGACTCCCTCCTTTTTAAGACCTTGTTTTTTGAGACATTCTGTTCTTAACCTCTGTAAATGTACCCCCATTTTCTCAGATTTGTTGAGGTCTTAAAAGAGGGTTCCACTGTACTCACTACTGCATTGTAGTCCCTCCCGTGTAAACTGACACATGTATACACCACCACAGATCAGTCCGGGCTTTTACCAGGCATGGGAATTGTCCGCCGAAAGGCAAATTTCCGCCGATTTTGTTTTTTGCTCCACCGAAAAAGTAAAAGTGTCTGCCAAAAAAATAAATGGGGGGAGGCAGAAATGGTTCTAAAAACTGAATTTAAATTTAATTGCAAACTTGGAGCTCAGATGACACCAAATTGCACCATTTGGGTTCTTTGGTGAGAACAAAATTACGAGGGGGCATGCCCCCTGACCCCCCTAGTAAGGCTAGGCGCTTTGTGCCGTTGACTTTGCTATTTGACTTAAATATTTTCAGCCTTTTTGATTTTTTCAATTCCCATGCCTGTTTTACATTGGACACAAACCAAACATCTTCAACCAAACTGCTTCCTGTGCAGTGTGTGAATATTTTGCTTAGGCCAAAAAAAAGATAGGTCTGTTTACGGTAACCCGACCGACCCTAGTTTTTTCGCACGACCCTAGACTTTTTTTTGGCATTTGGGGAAAAAAAAAAAAAATCTTGTTTTTTTTGGCAAAATAACGTAAAAATATGGTTTTTTGGGAGAAAAAAACCAAAAAAAAACCGACCTACCGACCCTATTTTTTTGGCCTATGTTACCGTAAACAGACCTCTTTTTTTTGTTGCCTTACTTAATTCAGCAGTTTGATATAGCCGTTTCTTATTTATAACAAAATTAATTCGAAACAAGAAAAGCAAATGGTTAAATACAATCCACCATCTGTCAGGCATCACAGTGGCACACCCCGCCCACCCCCCGTTGGGATCACCCCCAATTTTAGATTCTGTTTTCTCATATTTTCATTAATAGCCTTTGTAAATCTCACCCCATTTACGACTACCTTTATCCTTTTTAAGACCAGATTTTGTCGAACTTGTCTCAAAGACAAACAATATGGATTGTTTTGAAAACATCTCTTTTTGAAATATTTGACATCAAAAGCCAAACAAAGTTTGAAAAAACTTCATAACGTGAATAATGGCTTCACGCAAATATTCTGTCACTTGTGCATGTCTCCCGAGGAAGTGACAAAGAATTTGGAAAATAAAGTCTCTGTGACTTCAACATATCAGCAGCAAAAAATTAATCGTAAGGTCACCACCAGGCTGTGCAAATATATCGGTATCGCAAATCATTATAAAGTGAGGTCCAATGGATGTGAATCTAGAATAAAATATTTGCTGTTCTAGCTTCATTAGGCCAACAACAAAAAATAGGTGTGGTTACGGTAACATAGCCAAAAAATAGGGTAGGAAGGTAGGCAATCACTTTTTTTTTTTAAATTTTTTTTCTAATGTGTACAAATTAAACCTACTTGACAGGGAAATAAGTGTGCGACTCGGGCGCTTTCGCTTTCATTGCGTTTTCTGCACTCTTTTACTTGTGTGTGTTTTTTGTTTTTGTTTTTGACAAATGTAATAAAAAGTTATAGGGTCGGCCCCTAAAAATAGGGTAGGTCAGGTTACCGTAACCACACCTATTTTTTTTTTTAGGCCTTACATTTTTATAATTTTGATTTCTTACTAATTGACCCACACTTGATCCCAAGGCCCAAAAAAAAAGTTGTATGTTTCTGGTATCATGGCTACAAAAAATAGAGTAGGTAGGTAGGGATTTTTTTGATATTTTTTGTCAGGGTAGAAAATAACTATACAGTGACGCAAAGAGACTGGACTTACTATACAAAGAGAAAGACAACACATTACAAAACAAATGAGACAAAAGGGATACGGGGTTATCCCCCTTGTGTTGTCTGCCGTCTGTTACTTTTGTTTTGACGCTTTTTTTCCTTCCTTTTATTTTTTACAAATGCAATAAAAAAAAGTCTAGGGTTGGCGGGAAAAAACTAGGTAGTGTCGGGTGACCATAAACATACAACTTTTTTTGGTGGGCCTAATACGACCTTTTCTGTTTTCAATCCATTTAGTTACCCAATCCTTAAAAAAATATCCTACGAATATATATATATATATATATAAAATTTCCGTCATCCCAACCCCTTTCCCGCAACCATCACTAGCCTCATACACACACACACTCAAGCAAAAACACACACATTTACGCCATATCCTAATTAACTTCTAATTTAATCACTTTGTCACAAACTAAAAAGCTTTCTATACTTACTTTTTCAAAGACATCTGTCTATCAGAGTGGTCGATACACTCAAAATACTTGGTGAACTCTGTGAAACAGTTCTGCTTGACCTTGCCGAAGAACTCAAAGCCGCATCGTGTGACCTCCTTTCCCTCGGGGATACATTTACGTGGATCTGGGTCTTCAGAGACACACAGCATGAACTCCTGCACACACAAAAAGAGAGGGGGGTGTGGGACAAAGACAGAGAAATGAAATTTGATGAGAAAAAAAAGAGTAAAAATAAATGTTCACATTTAATTTCCAAATGAGTCTGTGACTTCTTACGAACACTTTCGAGCACAGTTAAAACAACTACATTAGAAAAAAATTCGTCTTGAAAACAGAACAAAAACGAATAGCCTACATGTACATGATGTAGGCTACTGCATATAAATTACATATATATAATCATTACAAAAACGAATAGCCTACTAATGTACATGAATATGTACTGCATATAAATTACAACTAATCACATTTTTCCTTTCCTCTGTGTGTGATTTTCTGTGTGTGTGTGTTCTAATCGTGGACAGTAATCAATGTGTGCTCTAATTGCTCATCTAAACAAAATTCTAATAAAATTACACCTTCATTTAAACATTTGGTTTTTTTTTGCTGAATTGGTCTAGCCTAACTGCTATCCTCTGTATGTGTATGTGTGTGTGTGTGTGTGTGTGTGTGTGTGTGTGTGTGTGTGTATGTGTGTGTGTGTGTGTGTGTGTGTGAATGTGCTATTCGTTCAAGGCTGCGTGTGTATTCTAACTTCAATCTTATATTTTTACATCCACTCTTTCTTGTTTATACTCGTAAAAGTCAGTTAAAGTCTGCAACTGTGCTTCGTTTAGCTCGATCCGTCTCACCTTGCATTGTTTATCACAGTATTTTCCGAAGTGATGCGCTCCAGCACGAAGTACTGAAGATGTCAGTTCTAGCTCAGGCACAGTCAGTTCTTCTTTACTAGGTAAATAGTCCTCATTTGTGAACGCCATTCTGCAGTCTGGTCGGCGACTCGGAACCCAAATTGACCTTGGCTGCACACCGGAAATTTTGTTGCTTGTCTCCCTTACCAATCAGTGGATTATGGTGAAAACTATGCCCGGAAAAAAAGTGGATAAAATAAAATAGTATCTGTGGGCGTATATCTCATGAATTGGCATAGAGCGGGTTTGAGTTCGGATGAAATGATGGTTAAATTACAGATTTAAAAAAAAGAAAAAGAAACGCATGTTGTGTTTGTGTGCACATTGGTGTGTGTGCTTGCATGGTGTCAAGAATCAAAAATATTATTTGTGTGTGTGTGTGTGTGTGTGTATGCATGTGTAAGATCGACCTCACATTTATAATCTATGAGGGATGATTTTATTAGTAAATTAGGTGCATATTTTTCTGGGCAGATGTTTGTTTGTTTCAGGCATGGGAATTGTCCGCCGAACGGCGGATTTCCGCCGATTTTTTTTTTTGTTCCGCCGAAAATGCAAAAGTGTCCGCCGAAAAAATAAAGGGGGGAGGCACACAAAAAAGGCACCGGTTACTTTGGCCTTTGCGCAAAAGCCCGCGAAAACTTTCCGTACTTTGTTCACGCACTGCTACCGCCCGCCTCAGTTATTGAACTTTTATGTTTGAAAGTAAACCAGATTGCACAGATTGTGTTACAAGTTACATTTTCCTGTTTGTCTCAACAGATCAATTTTTTTTTTTACAAATTTAAACCATATAATACATGTATATATTTTTGTTCTTCAAAAAAGCAAAAATTGGTACATTTTTGTACTAAAAACTCTGATTCTAAAAACAGAATTTGATGGCAAACTTGGAGCTCAGATGACACCAGATTGCACCATCTGGGTTCTTTGGAGAAAAATTTTTCCGGGGGAGCATGCCCCCGGACCCCCCTAGTAAGACTAGGCGCTTCGCGCCGTCGACTTGACGCTTCGCGTCTTCAGTTATAAATTTTCCGCCTTTTTTACAATTTTCAATTCCCATGCCTGTTGTTTGTTTGTTTATTTGTTGCTTAACGTCCAGCCGACTACGCAGAGCCATATCAGGACGAGGAAGGGGGGGATGAAGGGGGCCACTTGTCAAGCGATTCCTGTTTACAAATGCACTAACCCATTACTTGTGTCCCAGCAGGCTTTAGTAAAACTAAATTAATACCTACTGGAAGATTACCAGTTTCCAGTATGTTAAAATAGGCTTAACCTATCTACTGCTGGACTTACATCAGAACACTAACAGATTAAACTATACATGAATCGCGAGACAAGCGGCAAGAGAAGAGATTTTTGGAAAAAATACAGGTGAATGAGCAAGAAGGCAGAAAAAAGAAAAGAATTCATGAAGAAAAAGAGAGCATGACAGGAAAGAGGAACCAAAAATCTACCTAACAGCAAACTAGAAAGCTCCTGCGATTCCAAAAACAGGAGGGGCCTTTAATTTCATAACCGCAGTGCCCCACTGCGGGAGCAGATGTTTGTTCTTGTATGTATTGGTATGTGGGTCATTCTCCAGAGTTGAGTACTATTTTGTGACATGCATTTTCAGTCCTCTAAATGAGTATAACCTATATTAAATGGCAACTAGAGCATATTCTCTTTACCCTTTTCCAGTTAGACAATGATACAGACATACAAAAAAAACATAGATCGATGTTTGTCTTTTTTTTTTAAATTGTTGATATTCAAATCCCATGTCACAACCTTTGGTCTCCATGTTATGAAGGTGATGTACTTTGACACCCTTGTTATTTACTGAATGTAGACAAACAAATTGTGAAAGTATTTCTAAGGCCAAGGATTGAATTAAGTACAGAAATATCACCTTCGTAACATGGTTTCCACTGGCACACCGCTCTGGAGAATAACCCATATATATGTGTAAGTAAAGTGCTGATTTTAAGAAACTGGGGCTGCAATTAAAAACGGACAAACCGAACAGGAGGATAAAATAAAAGTACTGTACAGGCTAGCTTCCATTTAACAAACACAGTGAAAACTGAAGACCATGCTGGCTGGCTCAGTGTTGAGGGAATACATTTATTTGTCAATGTGAATCCTTGCTTTTATGGTTTTCATCAAGCATACATTTCAAACGACACAAGAGTCAGTCTTGTCTAATGTGTTGCAGCCACTGCTATATGTTACAGTCACATACACACCCGCATCCTCCACATAAGAAACTATTTGTGACACAGTAAAAACTGACCATGAGAGCTTGCTGAAAGATGCAGTTTATTTGTCAATGTATCCTTGCTTCTACATTGCATAGTTTTCATTACTTGTCTTTGGAAAGATCAGTAGTCGCTCATTCCATTTTTCAGACTCAATTATAACTATCATCAACGCACTCACATCCACACACACTCCCCATTCAGTGATACACTGACACACTCACACCTATAGCCCCCCCCCCTCCACACACACACACACACACACTAAACAACAGCCAATCTTGTTTGAACATCACACACACAATAACTCAAAGCCTAGACCAGAGTTATGCCGTTGCTAAACCACTGCTCTCCCCAGAACTCTCCGTCTTCTTTTCCTCCTTCTCCTCCTCCTCCAGTTCAGGCAAAGGATCAAACTCCGGTTTGACATAAGTTTTGTGCAACACGCCTCGAGAAGGCATCCAGTCGGGAATGATCTTGCCGTGTATGCGCCACTGGCCGTACTCGTTGGCGATGTGTTTCTCCAAGACGACGTATTCCAGGACATCACGATGTTGTTCAGGATCTCCATACATCAGCCGCCCAAACCGATCATACACAGCTAGTATCTGTGGAGAGAGGAAAATCGTTTATGTCAAATGATTCTGTAGTTTTTAGGGGTTTTTTTTTCAAATTTTCACAGCAGCAACTTATGGTTTTCAAATTAATGGGAACTTAATTTACATATTTCAAAGCGACCAACATGACCTCCTCAAGCAAAAAAATTGCAGTAAATGTTGCATTTTCTGCCTTCACACTTGTTTCCGTTCACCAAAACAGCAATACAAACTTTGCAACTAGGCTTAGTTCTTACATTGTAGTAATGAAAACATGTCTGCAATGCAAAAGCTTATTTCTAAAAAGTTTCATCTATATATATATACGACTAGTGTCTGTCTGTCTGTCTGTCTGTCTGTTCGCGATGCACGGCCAAAGTTCTCGGTGGATCTTTTTCAAATTTGGACACCGTATTCAGCTACACCCCGGACAGAACCTCATCGGTGAGATATTTTAACACGTGCTCTCAGCGCGCAGCGCTGTGCTCGCTGAACCGATTTTGTTTTTGTTTTTTGTTTTTTGTTGTCGGGATCCACTACCAGTAACTCTTCCTTATCTTCTCCAGTGTTTTCAGCCGCGATTATCTCCCTTCCTCCGTGTGGCGTCAATCCATATTCCTGTTACTACGTTACTATTTTTAGAAGGTCACTGCACGTTACTATTTTTAGAAGGTCTTCAGTGTTTTGCGCGTTTGTACCCGGGTCACAGGCGCAGCCTGGTATTCGGCTCTACTTCTTCCCGGCGAAGCGGGTAATCATCTAGTACTTAATATATTCACTTAAAAGAACAAAGCAAGAGGTGTCACTTTTGATGTCTTTCGGTCTGGTCCCAACATCATATTAACCATGGTCACAGGAGAGCCGCAACAAATGCAGTTACAATTTTTGTTATCAAATGTAAATAAATAAAACATTTAAAAACAAAAATGTAATCAAATGCCTCAAAGCAGAATACCTGTTGTGTGTGCAATCTGACTGTAACCTGCGCATACAGGTTGTCCTTGCTGAGCATTTCTGTGGTCCTGACATGAACCGTGCGAGGTGACTCGATGGACTGCACAAACTGCCAGCGAATCGTCTTGGTGTCCAGGCCATGAACCATCTCCTGCAAAATGTGAACAAAAGTTACAGCACAGCATCAAAGTTAAGTCTGACTTAAGCTTGCTTTAATCTGAATTTGTAAGGGTGGTGGGGGAAGGGGCAGGGGTGGAAGGAGGGAGTGGTGAAAGGGGGGAGAGGGGTTATGGGGACAAGGGGAGATGGGGGAGGGCAGGGGGACGAGGGGAGTCGGATTGAATGGTAGCCCTCAGTACCAACCACTGTGCTGATGCTTGTGTAACTGAGTGCAAAAAGCACATTTACTTTGGAGGTAAACCAGTCAAACAGGGTTGAGAATGTGAGAGCAGCCAAGGGTACGCCTAGGGTCCCAAGACCACACAAGGTTACAACAGAAGCCAGACCCCATCACAAACAGCTACTCCACATCTTACTGGTGTGCTGTCTTCCAACGTACCAAAAATGTCAAGCTACTATAAATAGCTCACGCTTTGGCAGGGAGACAACACCATCAATGCAGACCAACTGCCTGTAACAAAGGGGGTCTACTGCGTCACCCTGTCACACTTGCATGTCTCTCTGTGAATGGGCACAACACTACATGAACAGACTTGGCATATGATTATAAGGCACACACTGCACTGATTAGCTGGTACCATGATGTTATTGCTCACCGGGAAGGCCTTTTCAGTGACCAGGTCATGCAGTCTTTCTTGATTTTTCTCCAAGCTGAAATGAAAAACAGCACACAATTGAAAATACATTCTGCACAAAGTAATCAAAAGTTGATACATGCATGTATAATAGTAGACGCAAAATTGCATGTGCATGTTTTTCGTAAACAAAATACGCCCACTTGTCATATGCACGTCTGAAACCCTGATGAAAACAGATACAATGTATTACATTTCAAAATCAATATTTGTACAAGGTAGTAAGTAAAAATGTACTCTTTCATTTGATCACCTAAACCAGAAAACATGTGAAGACTGTACATTATTTAATAAAATGCTTTAAACTGCCCTTCTATGACTCACTTTGTCAGAAGTTCCTGTGCCTCTATCACAATATCCAGGGCAAGCTGAGCAAACTCCTTGGTGTCAAACCCTTCCTCAAACTTCCGCACTTTGCGGAGATCTAGGAGAGACTTTCCTTTCTTCTCAAGCTCTGAGTACTTCTGTTTTACACCCTGAAATCAGAAGAAAAAAGTCGTGTAAAACGAAATCAATACATTTAGTCAATCTGTCAGCATGAAACAAAGTAAAAGATCGACACTGAAAACCAAACATCTGTCATCACCAGGCAAGATTTCTACAGCAAAACCGAGACAGGTTGAGATGGTCTGGGCAAAGTCTGTGGAAAGCATGCCAAACTCCGAAATTGCAGGTGGCTGGTTACACCTAAACATGCACATCACACTTGAGTAGTGTGGCTCTTGTTGCTGCTAGCATTCCACTGGGAGGAAGCAATCCAAATTTTGCAGTGAAAGTAATAACAAGTCGCGTAAGGCGAAAATACAATATTTAGTCAAGTAGCTGCCATTTTTCAGCAAGACCGTATACTCGTAGCATCGTCAGTCCACCGCTCATGGCAAAGGCAGTGAAATTGACAAGAAGAGCGGGGTAGTAGTTGCGCTAAGAAGGATAGCACGCTTTTCTGTACCTCTCTTTGTTTTAACTTTCTGAGCGTGTTTTTAATCCAAACATATCATATCTATATGTTTTTGGAATCAGGAACCGACAAGGAATAAGATGAAAGTGTTTTTAAATTGATTTAGACAATTTAATTTTAATAATAATTTTTATATATTTAATTTTCAGAGCTTGTTTTTAATCCGAATATAACATATTTATATGTTTTTGGAATCAGCAAATGATGGAGAATAAGATAAACGTAAATTTGGATCGTTTTATAAATTTTAATTTTTTTTTACAATTTTCCGATTTTTAATGACCAAAGTCATTAATTAATTTTTAAGCCACCAAGCTGAAATGCAATACCGAACCCCGGGCTTCGTCGAAGATTACTTGACCAAAATTTGAACCAATTTGGTTGAAAAATGAGGGCGTGACAGTGCCGCCTCAACTTTCACGAAAAGCCGGATATGACGTCATCAAAGACATTTATCAACAAGAAGAGCAAACGCTCGATCGAGTCACTTTCGCAGTTCTGAATATTATATGAGGCATCAGATGGACAGGAAGAAATTGCTATTCACAACACAATGAGTCACGTTCACATAAAATTTGAGCCCGGTCACTTTTATAGTTTCCGAGAAAAGCCCAACGTTAAGTTGTGTGTTGCCAAACAGAAAAGGCTAGTTATCTCCCTTGTTTTTCTGATAACGTTCGTAAAAGGCTACAGATGTAAATACTTCGATGTAAAGAATAATCCTACAAAGTTTCAATCACATCCGATGAACTTTGTCAAAGATATAAAATGTCTAATTTTTCCTTTGACGCTGACCTGTGACCTTGAAAAAGGTCAAAGGTCAACGAAACCATCGTTAAAGTGTAGAGGTCATTGGAGGTCACGACTAAACAAAATATGAGCCCGATCGCTTTGATAGTTTCCGAGAAAAGTCCAACGTTAAGGTGGTGTCTACGGACGGCCGGCCGGCCGGACAGACTAACACTGACCGATTACATAGAGTCACATTTTCTCAAGTGACTCAAAAAAATGAAAAAAACGTTCGGGGATTTCATACCCAGGAACTCTCATGTCAAATTTCATAAAGATCGGTCCAGTAGTTTAGTCTGAATCGCTCTACACACACACACACACACACGCACGCACATACACCACGACCCTCGTTTCGATTCCCCCTCGATGTTAAAATATTTAGTCAAAACTTGACTAAATATAAAAATGCAACAACAATAACAACAAAAACAGACGCAATGGCCTGCTGGATAAGACGCTGGCCTTCCATGTGGAAGGTCGTGGGTTTGAATCTTGGCCGCACCTGGTGGGTTAAGTGTGGAGATTTTTCCGATTTCCCAGGTCAACTAATGTGCAGACCTGCTAGTGCATTATCCCCCTTCATGTGTACTCGCAAGCACAAAACCAAGTCCACACAGAAAAGGTCCTGTAATCCACGTCAGAGTTCATTATAGAAACATGAAAATACCAAGCATATATCCCCCGAAAGCGGCATATTGCTTGTTTGTTTGTTTGCTTAACGCCCAGCTGACCACGAAGGGCCATATCAGGGCGGTGCTGCTTTGACATATAACGTGCGCCACACACAAGACAGAAGTCGCAGCACAGGTTTTGTGTCTCACCCAGTCACATTATTCTGACACCGGACCAACCAGTCCTAGCACTAACCCCATCATGCCAGACGCCAGGCGGAGCAGCCACTAGATTGCCAATTTTAAAATCTTAGGTATGATGACGGGGCGGATGCCTTACCACTAGGCCAACCGTGCCGGGCATATTGCTGCCTAAATGACGGCGTAAAAACGGTAAATAGCCACCTGTACTTCTGGCGGAATGTTTGAGGTCTTTTACATGCCATAAGGATGACACAGGAGTGGGACGTAGATACCATCTCCGAGTCTACAGATAAAGTTGACATGTCCGTCCTGGCCTGGATTCAAACCTGTGACATGTCCAATGATCTACCAACTGAGCTACGGGGGCCCCTTTCAAATATCCGATTCATTTTGCCAATCAATAGGCTAATTTCAGATTTGACCGGTTAGTTCATTCCTTGCATAAAGCTCATTACAGAAGCTTGATGTTCTACTAGCTGAATTCAATTCTTTTCCAATGTTATGCCTCAATGACCAATGGTAGATGCTTGGCGCATGGTGTAAACGCTGGTGCTTGCTTAGTAAATAAACTATGATGCTGTACGATTATCCCACTTTGTAAACTATCCCTTCCACAGTATGTATATTTCAGAAGTAAATTTTACTTCTCCGCGTCTTTCGGTTTTCTCAAAACTTAACCATGCACTTACCTCTTTGGAAATAAGCGATGACTTTCCATCCCCTTCTGGTGGAATAAATGCCTCAAATATAGCTCCTGCAACCAACAACAAAAACTGATGTACCAATGAGTTCCACAGATTCAATGAAAATGGTACAGTGGAACCCCATTGTAAGACCTTAAAACAATCTGCGGGCGGGGATGTAGCTCAGTCGGTCGCGCGCTGGATTTGTATCCGGTTGGCCGCTGTCAGCGTGAGTTCGTCCCCACGTTCGGCGAGAGATTTATTTCTCAGAGTCAACTTTGTGTGCAGACTCTCCTCGGTGTCCGAACACCCCCGTGTGTACACGCAAGCACAAGACCAAGTGCGCACGAAAACGATCCTGTAATCCATGTCAGAGTTCGGTGGGTTATAGAAACACGAAAATACCCAGCATGCTTCCTCCGAAAGCGGCGTATGGCTGCCTAAATGGCGGGGTAAAAACGGTCATACACGTAAAAGCCGTGGGATTTTCAGCCCATGAACGAACAAACAAACAAACAATCTGCGAAAATCAGGTCTTAAAAAGGAGGGGGTGTTAAAATGGTGGTAGATTTACAGAGGTTACAAACAGAATATCTGAAAAAGCAAGGTCTTAAAAAGGAGGGGGTGTTAAAATGGTGGTAGATTTACAGAGGTTACAAACAGAATATCTGAAAAAGCAAGGTCTTAAAAAGGAGGGGGTGTTAAAATGGTGGTAGATTTACAGAGGTTACAAACAGAATATCTGAAAAAGCAAGGTCTTAAAAAGGAGGAAGTCTTAAATTGGGGGGTCTCAAAAGGGGTTTTCCACTGTACCACAAAAATGAACAGCCTGTCAAACGGACATGTATCATTGGTGCTCTAAATATATATAAACTGCTTTTTCCAGTGCACTTGGGTGGATCAGGAAAAAATGTAGTTTTGGCATGTAGCTAACATTGCTCACAGCACTGAGTAGTCACTAGATTTACTTTTTTTCACACACGAGTGCTTTTATTATTCCGTTTGCAGATTAGTCGCACTTCACAACTACATGTACCTTATTTTACCAATCCGTACACTCACAGTAAAAAATAAAGTTAAACATTGCTCACACTTATTCTGTTGGCATGTGTCTTTTACTCGGTTGGTCACGTTAGCCTAGCTACATGTACCATTCTTTACTTCACAACAAAGAAACAAAGTTCAAGATGATCCCTCCCTCATACAAACAAGAAGAGCAAACGCTCGATCGAGTCACTTTCGCAGTTCTGAATATTATATGAGGCATCAGATGGACAGGAAGAAATTGCTATTCACAACACAATGAGTCACGTTCACATAAAATTTGAGCCCGGTCACTTTTATAGTTTCCGAGAAAAGCCCAACGTTAAGTTGTGTGTTGCCGAACAGAAAAGGCTAGTTATCTCCCTTGTTTTTCTGATAACGTTCGTAAAAGGCTACAGATGTAAATACTTTGATGTAAAGAATAATCCTACAAAGTTTCAATCACATCCGATGAACTTTGTCAAAGATATAAAATGTCTAATTTTTCCTTTGACGCTGACCTGTGACCTTGAAAAAGGTCAAAGGTCAACGAAACCATCGTTAAAGTGTAGAGGTCATTGGAGGTCACAACTAAACAAAATATGAGCCCGATCGCTTTGATAGTTTCCGAGATACTTTGTCAAAGATATAAAATGTCTAATTTTTCCTTTGACGCTGACCTGGAAAAGGGTCAAAGGTCAACGAAACCATCGTTAAAGTGTAGAGGTCATTGGAGGTCACGACTAAACAAAATATGAGCCCGATCGCTTTGATAGTTTCCGAGAAAAGTCCAACGTTAAGGTGGTGTCTACGGACGGCCGGACGGCCGGCCAGACGGACTAACACTGACCGATTACATAGAGTCACTTTTTCTCAAGTGACTCAAAAAACAAGGACAGCCATTCTCTTATTCTTGACAAACAGACTTTGATTGTAAAACATCAAAAAATGTTTCCATTTGTATGATGAACAGAAAATCTGTTCTCTCCTACAGTAGAACCACATTTGTGACCCTCCACCACGAAATGAGTCGCATGTCACCTCGCACGGTTCTGCGCTAGGCTTAATATAAGTCTGGGGAGTGTCTGGTAACAGTGTGAGGGTCACCTTAGTCACAGGCTTATAACTCAAACAGTTTTCGCTCTTTTCTAAAACGGTTTTCACCACTGGATAGAGCATAAAAAAACTCTTTAGGAAAATGTAAAAATATGAAAATCATGCAAAGGTGACATGCGACTCATTTCGTGGTGGAGGGTCACATTTTTCAGACCTAAACAAATTCAGGTCTGAAAACAGAAGTACATTTACAGATGTTAATACTGTTACGATCCTAAAACATCTAAAAAAAAAAAGTAGGGTCTTAAAAAAGAGGGAGGTCTTATAAAGGGTGAACATTTTATTTGGGGGGTTCCGCTGTACCTGTATTCGAGATGTTGATTGGACGCTCCTGAAAGGTGCGTGGAGGTAGTCTGCCCTCTTTCTTCAGTTTCATGCGGAATTCATCAGGTGTTGATTTTGAATCCTTTATCAGTTTTTGAAAGTCTGGCAGGTCAATCTTCACACAAACAAAAGAAAAGAAATTATCTGTTAAAGAATTCAAACAGCGTGAGGAAGGAAAGAATGATGATGTCCTTTCAAATCTCTTATCTGTAGTATAAATTTAAAACTTGATTTTTTTATTGTGCTGCTGTTAGTGTTATACTTATAATTTTTCCTGTAGTGTGTGTGTCTGTCAAATCCATTCAAAACAATAGACGTATTCCGAAAATAACTCTGTCAAGTTTGGATGGGTTGTGGAAGAGTAAATACCCTTGCAAAAACCTCTGACAAACATTGGAGAGACCATGCGCCAATCACTAGCAAGGGGTGTGTCTGAAACATGAGCTCCTGTCCACGTGTTTCCGACACCCCCCTCGCTCGTGATTGGCGCATGGCCCCTCCAATGTTTGTCCAAGGTTTTGGCAAGGGTATAACATCTTCCACAACCTACACAAACCCGACAGAGTTATTTCCAAAAATCGTCTTTTACCATGTCCCGTTCTTTCTTCGCTAATGAACTTATATGAAATACAGTCAAACCTGTCTATTAATTACATGTATCGAAGGGACCGTCCAAAAGTGGTCGCTATAGACAGGTGGTCGCTATGGAAAGGTGAATTATATTGAGAGAAGGAGGCAAAGAAAACAACAAACGAGTTCTGTTTATCCCAATATTTCGGCATGTGCGCCTTCCTCAGGGGTACTTATTAGCTCAACTGAGATACAAAGCACACGGCTCTTTTATATAACAAAAACTCGTCTGGGATCTTTAAGAGTAGTAGTTGTGGGCAGGGGGTTGCTTTTGAGAGGTGGTTCTAAGTGCAGGTTGGACTGTACATGTACAGAGAGAGAGAGAGAGAGAGAGAGAGAGAGAGAGAGAGAGAGAGAGAGAGAGAGAGAGAGAGAGAGAGAGAGAGAGAGAGAGAGAGAGAGAGAGAGAGACAGACAGACAGACAGACAGACAGACAGAGAAATGTATCAAGATGTCACCTTGAAAAACTTTTCTTTTCTTTGCTTCCTGAACTTGGGATCATAATGCTTGGTGGAAGGAAAACCTCTGACTTGCATGTGAGAGGCTAGCAGCCCAGTGCCACTGCCAGTGGCAGCCACACACTGACAGCATGCTTTCTGAAAGCAACAAAATGCAAGAGATGATCTTTATACTAAATTATAGTGGTAGAAGAATGGTATTGTCAAATAGTGCATAGAAACTGACATACCATAGCCATAGATTTTTTTCATCAGGATATGTTTTCTTGTTTCATTTTCACAAAGGCTGCACATGTGGCTATAACAGACATATTGGTCCATATCCACGTCACTGACGTCTTCATACTTAGTAAATTAATGGGCAAATAACTAACACATATGGGTCATTCTCAGAAATGGTGGACAAAGTGTTACATACAAAGTAAAAAATAAAGTGTCAAGAAATACAAAATAATTGTTTTTACTATGAAGTCTATTGTTTGCTATACATAATAATGCAAAATTTAGACAAAAAGAGTAATTGGTTGCTGAATAAGAGACGTTTTAAAGTGTTGTATTTACGTGATGAATGTTGTAACATGGAAACCAAATTCCAACTTTAAACCACCTAAGCCTTCAATCCTTTGTGCATTTTTTATCAGTTCTGCAGTATTTTTGTGTTCTACCCAACACATTCTAGTTATGAAAGGTAAGGACTTCAACTAATATTGGTAAAAAAATTACATTTGGAACTGACTAAGGTGAATGTCGTAACACAGAAACGAAATTATGCTTGAACCACTTTCGGTTCCTGTGTGACAGACATGAATCTGCACTGTTTGGCCTTTCTTGCCGGCAAAACCCGTCTGACCCAAAATAACTACACAAAACACAATTCGTCAGAGTTTGCTGTATTTGTTGAAAGTTCCTGTTGCGTTCAGATTACCCATTTTAAGTACTTGATGAATGTCGAACATCGACGATCAGAAGATACGAGAACTTCTTGGCTACTTTGTTGCCGCTAAACTTCGCGCGTTGAGAAACTGTTGCACTCGATATCTTTCCGACGCTACATTGTCGCCAACCGCGGTGTCTAAGTTTGTGACAAAGCTTTGCAGGCTCGACAATTTAGTAAAAATCATCTTCAGTCGACGCCATGAGTTTCAGCAAATGATATGATTCTGGTGTTTTCTGTGAATATTTGGCTGTGATTCAAAGGACTATTTTCTTGTTCGAACTTCCTGCGCACCAAAGAGCTAAAAATAGCCGTGATGTGGCAAAGTCATGGAGCACATTGCTGTCCGATGTTCGGGCGTCGAGTCTGGAAACGATGCGTTACGACATTCAAAATTTTTTGTTCGAAGCCCCTAACTTCAAATTCAGCGTGAGTTTTTGCAAAGATGTGTTGCTACGTCCAATACTGAAGTCCTGACTGTCGATTGCAGTAATTTGTTGGTGTTTGCATGTTTGCATTTAGCCATGAGACTGAACATATTGTTGATCACGAAAGTCGTGTAACGCTTCGGCGATCCGGAAACGGCCGAACTTCGCAATTGAAAAGCACACAAAAACAACACCAACGTATAGAAACCATTTTTATTGACATACAACAATGCTTTAATGTCTCAGGAATAGATTCAGATGAAAAAAGTCTTGGTAGAAATAATTTTAATTTACTTTTTCATCAGTGCTTTCAAATGTGTCACCCCTCTCACTCTCACTGTACCACCATTTCTGAGAATGACCCATATATTTCAGTCCACAATAAGAAGTGCATAACACTAACTGAGCCCAGTAACGAGAACTCAAATCAACTTTATAAATTCAGTAATCAGCCAAAAGGCAAAAGTGTCAATCCCTCCATGGCGTGTTAACTTTTACTGTTATTACAATTATACTTCGGTCATGTAAATAGACAAGAGACAACACAATGCGTCCTTTCTTGGGAGGTGTCCTCTCATCAGGGGGCCTAATATCGCAGATATCAGCCCCTGAATACATCTCTATGATCTGTAGACTAGAGCGAACCCAACAAAAACAACCCCTCAAGCAGACGACCCTTTTTAGACTTATGTCAGCCGCAGAACTTTCCACAAACATTTAGGAAAGAAGACAAGGCGAACATGCATGTTCACGGTAGTTAAAATGAATATACGAACAGATACCATTCTTGACGTATAAACTCAATACCACTCGTCTAAATAAATAAAAAAGACAAAGAACCTGCAAAGCCACTGATCTCCTCAAAGTCAAAACCATGTGAGACGCCATGCTTGCTCGTGACGTCATGCGCGAGATTTGCGAGATTTGGCGAGAATTTAGCTTCATTTCACGCCACCGACACCTTTTAGCTAGCTGGTCACCAAGTAGCTGCTCTTTTTTTCACCGAAAACAGCCAGATTCCGGTATGTAAATTATGTTATTGGGTTAGGTAGTGGAATAGGATGTAATGTCGACATATTAGACGTTGGATTAGCTTCGACCTTATTATTTGATGGTATTTTTACGAATTTTTTCTTGGCCATGTGTTGTTTCATGTTTGCTTTTGGTCTACCGGCATTGATAAAGTGAAGTCGGCTTATTTCTTGTATGTTTCCGGATCATCTGACGAAGTTGTCATATTAATTTCAGTAAAATAGACTAGTTCATATCATCAAAGTCTCTGAATCTCGTGTTTTTTGACGTTATGAAATTAGTTGTGGAAAGTGGTCGTTTTTGTTGAAGCTCAGTTTCTCAACATGGCGTCGGTTACTTGTGAAACAAGCGTCCTGGTTGATTTTCTTCTTTGAATCATTCGTTTTCTGGCATTTGTCTGATGGATTCGATCACATGTTGTTATCGCTGTTTGTTTTCTTCCTGACAGGTAAAATGTGATGTTAACCATGATTTAATACAAGATATTGAGTGACTTAGGCTAAAGCTTGAGTTATTTTTAGATCTTGGTGTAGAATTAGGTCACCTGCTTATGCCCATCAGGACTTCTAAATTTAACCTATTTGTCATGGAATATAAATTTCTTTTCAATGTCAGTGACTAGACTAGTAGTTTTAGTTAAACTTCTTCATTAGATCTATAATGTTTCATTGCCACATTTCTCCCAGATAGGTAATTCTGGTGTTTTAAAAAACCACTTTAATTCTTAATCTTATTTTAACTTTAAGTTACAATAACTAGGCTAAACAGTGAATTACTTAAAATAATAAGTTGATAATTAATCATTTATTTAATACTTGTAAGTGTTGGCTATGTCACTGCTTTGTTTCTGAGTAAAAGCCTACTCGTCTGAGATAATCAGTGTTGTTCCCAGGCTCACACAGAGGAAACTGAAAATGTCGTACAAAAAAAATGTTAAGTAAGAAGACCTGCTACATCAGTACATGCCCAAACTATCAGACGGTCTACCAGCCAGACTTCAGAACAATGCATTCAAAGTATGTGTCAGTGACCAAAGAGAAAGACTGCCTGAGAACACCACTGGATAGCCAGTGGAAGAACCAAGAGTGTTCGTGTTAATGTTATTACAATTACATGTATTAAATACACTCTTTGCCATTTATTCTAATAATCTAGACTAAAGGGTGGTCGATGGCTGCTGTTTCAATGATGCCCTGGTTCCTCAACAGGGGTGGGTCACTGGGTGTGTCTTTGAATGTTTTGTTTAACTTGATGCAACATTGGCTGAACACTGTCATTGTCACTCTTTGGTCATTTGTTCCTTGCAACAAAAGGTGTGCAGGTGTTGAAAGGTGGAATGCTGAGAACAGTGAGATGACATGTCAGTCGTTCAAATGATTGAGTGTTTTTTTTTTCTCATTTGTGATTGTTTTTTGTTATTCAAACTTTTCAAACATAGTTTTGTGTTGTATTTCAGAATTTTTATGAGTCAGAAGGCAGAAAAACCAACACTATCAGGCACCCGTCTGAAAACCCGGAAAAGGGGTAAGTTCAGCTTTGTAAGCTTAGTCAAGAAAACCTTTTACTTTAAATGGAAGACGAAAAGAGAAAAAAGTGATTGATTTAGTAAACAATCAAACACTGAAGAGGTTTAGAGAAAAACAGGCACATCAGAGTTCATTATTCAGTGCCATAACATAGCCATTTGCCTCAGATTCAAGTGTTGAAACCCTCACACTTGCAGAGTTATTTCAGAACGTAGCCTATTTGGGAAAAGTAACAGAACGTAGCCTATTTTTAATTTGCGAAAAGTACTTTGAAGCTAGAGGAAATGACAACTCTCAGCCTTTATGCATGTCATATTGCAGAGATTCTTTTCTTTGCTCCATGTACGAAATTTCCACAATAAATTCTAACGTTCAAAAATGAAAAACACTTCTCATTATCTATTTGATGTATTCCGCAATATTGTGCAATATTTTTTTCTCCAAAGGAAGCACTCAGTTAAACAGGTGCACAATACCCTTTTCAGAACAAGTTCTCTCCTGTGTTTTGTCTACAATCTTTGTTTTTTTTCTTTATCAGATGAAAAAGAAAAGTACGACCCTCACTCTTTTCGTGACGCCATCATCCAGGGACTGAATGAGACTGGAGGAGATCTAGAAAAGGTTTGTACTGAAACAGGGTCGGCACATGGATCTTGCTTGTAATGTTCAGTGTATTCTGCCGTCCAAGTAACTCTTAAACAGTGACAAGGCTGAATTTGTAACAGTATTTTCACAAATTAGGAACTGCTGAAGTCTGCTGTAACTAGTCTCAATTTTTTAAAACTTTTTATCTATGCTATGCGTATGTATTTTGTTTTTGTTTTTTCATGTGATGTGATCACTGGGTGTGAATTCAATAGTGTATGTGACTATGAATGAAATTCCAGCAGACAATGTGAAAAAGTATGAAACAGAACCGAGGACGAGTAACAATGATCTCCTGCTTTTGGTGGCACTGGAAAACATTCAGTGCATCTTTTTATGCCCCAGATAGACCCATGTGAATTGCACTCACTTTTTGTTCTTTACAAAATGCTAACGCTATTGCTTACAGCGGAAGAAAATATTTGACGAATGCTACTTTTCGGTGCTAATGACAAGTGACGCTAACACACAAAGGAGAGCAAACAGTTCCCACTTAGTATCTGTCACTGTGTGATCAAGGTGTAATTATTGTTATATTACAGGTTACTAAGTTTCTGGATGTTGCTGGGTCTCGCCTCAACTACAGGCGTTATGCTGAAGTTCTCTTCGACGTTCTGTTCGCTGGAGGGATTTTGGGTAAGGCCATGCTAGAGCCTGGTAGAAGAAGGGTCGGATGTTTGCAGAAAAGGTTGTTTGAGAGAGAAAGACAGGGGAGGCTATTTTCTTGTTGTGTTTCATTGTATGCTAGAAGCAGCTAGTAGTGAACTTTGGGACTCCAGATAAACATTTTGTACGAAACGTGCCCACTCGGAGAATGATCACTAACACAGGTTTCATTTGATGTAAATAATTTGACAAGCGCAGGTGTACACCTAATGCATGGTTATGTTGAAGCCTGTATAGCTCAGTGCTTGGTTGCCTGGAAAGGAAGGTGTTTCAAAACGTTGAAAGGGCAAACTTTGTGTTTTAGGGTTTTTAAAGAGGTATGTTCTTTTCTGGTCAACAATCTCTTTAAATCTGGTTTTCTCGTTTTGCAGCCCCTGGTGGTTTTATAGTAGAGGAGGGAGACACGACCAAACCATCCCGGACAGATGTGTGCGTCTTTAAGTGTGATGAGGCCACACATGACAAAATCAAAGGTTTTTATGAGGTGGGTACCTTTGTTAGTACTTGCTGATTATGCCTAGAGAGGGAGGATACATGCACTAGCAAGGAATTTGTAGCCCAGTGTATGAATGAAGGAGAAGGCTGGTAAACAAGCAAATACATTGCCTTTGTGGTTCAAAATGGACTGTCTTTACAGTTCAGGATGAAACTATTTTTTGCAGTGCACAGAGTGTACAAATTCACTGGCTTCAGACCTATCACGATGGTTTGTGTAATCTGTAGAGATAAAGATATTGTGGAAATGCAATTAGTTTTAGGATGGTGTTTAGAGACAGTTGATAGCACATAGGTTTGGATCAAGTGATTGCATGTAGTTTTTGTTTTGTTTTTTTAGCTGCAAAGGAATGTAGACCGACAGATTGTATTTTTTTGGTCTGAATGTTGCCAATCTGTTGTCTTTCATTTGTTACAGGTGTTCTACAAGCTAATCCGCAGATACAAGTACCTAGAGAAAGCATTTGAAGAGGAAGTCCGCAAGGTAAGGAGACAAATTTACCATGACAAATTCTTGGTACTTACTGTCTTTTATAACACATGGCTCTGATTCTGAAGGTAGCGGTAGAGTTGTTTTTTTTGTGCCGAGATTCATAAAATGACACACACACTGCAACATGTCTTTCACTACTTGCTGAGTGACAGAGTCTCATTGCTGAGTATTGCAGTTCTTTAAAATAGTACGGAAAGCTTTTTTGTTGCACGCGAAATGATGTGCATTGATTTCTTGTTCGGCCCTGCCAAGTGTACGCACACCTGCTGACTGACTTGAGCACTGGTCCGTGCACACACAAACAATCATTTCATTAACACACTCAGGTTTCTTTTATCCTTTCCAGCCGTACCATTCAACTGTGTGTGACGGGACGCTAACCGCGACAGGGCGGGAAGCGACCGGCGAGAAAAGCGCGCTTTTATCCGCAGAATGCATCGACTGCAGATCTTGTTTTAGCGTGGCAAACATAGCGAGCATCTCCTCACGCGTTACGACCTCGCTAGGGCGAGGAGCCGGTGAGCGCGAAACCGGTGAAAACACCGGTGCATGAGAAGTTGAGTCGATAGAGACGCGCGCGGACTTATTGGACACGGGGTCGAACACCCGCACGGAGGATTTTTCTTGCACGGCTGAAGGCTTAGCCGGTGCCGGCGAACTCGAGGTGCGAGTCTTAGCTTTAGATTTGGATTTGACTTGCTCCTTCCCTGGAGAAGGGAGGAGAGAGATAGGCTTGCTCTTAGCTTTGTCCGCCATTGAAACAAGTGCCGACACGTGGTGACAATCGCGGAGCGAAATTTGTAAATTATCGAAATGAACTCGAAATGAACTCGAAATTCGAAGGACGCGTCGAAAGAATAAAGGAACGATCTTACCAGAACGCTGCAAAAACCAGGACAGATGGCCTTCCACAAAAGACCACGAGAAAATATACCAGAGTCCCAACAACACGTGTGAACAATAGCGTTGAAGTGGGTGGAATGACGCCTGTTGGCGGGATCCGCGCATGCGCGGGCGGCCTATAGAGGGCGCGGGCGGCCGCTAGGGGAGGCAACTCCTGTCCTTAAGGACTTTGGTTTCTTTGGGGAGTTCCTCCCCCTTTACCAGGGTAGAGTACTACTTCAATACCTAAGCAATAAACTGAAGTTAATGCTAATTATGTGAGTTGAGTAAGTACATTAATTAAATGAAAATTTATCTTAGAAATTTTCGAATTATTTGCATGTTTGTGTTATTCTTTCCAGCCTTACCATTCCAACTGTGTGTTATGCATGTTGCAGGTGCTAGTGTTCCAGAAGGGGTTCACGGATGATGAGCGGAAGAAGCTGGGCATTATAACAGGCCAGCTCCTGGCGTGCGGTCTCTGCTCTGCCCGCGTGCTCACAGCGCTCTTTGAGGAACACTTGGTCAAGGAAGGTGAGAGGTTCTGTTAAACTCGTGCTCCAAGCCATCAGAATGTTGACTTATTGTAAGTCACTTGTTTGCCAGAGTTTTGTCAATGACAACTTACAGTTTCAAAAGGGGGGAAACCTTTTTTACTGGCTCTGGAGTCTTAGTATTCAGCAGTGTTAAGGCCATACCGTATTTTCTCTGCTTTTTTATATTTAGTCAAGTTTTGACTAAATATTTTAACATCGAGGGGGAATCGAAACGAGGGTCGTGGTGTATGTGCGTGTGTCTGTGTGTGTGTGTGTAGAGTGATTCAGACTAAACTACTGGACCGATCTTTATGAAATTTGACATGAGAGTTCCTGGGTATGAAATCCCCGAAGGTTTTTTTCATTTTTTTGATAAATGTCTTTGATGACGTCATATCCGGCTTTTCGTGAAAGTTGAGGCGGCACTGTCACGCCCTCATTTTTCAACCAAATTGGTTGAAATTTTGGTCAAGTAATCTTCGACAAAGCCCGGACTTCGGTATTGCATTTCAGCTTGGTGGCTTAAAAATTAATTAATGACTTTGGTCATTAAAAATCTGAAAATTGCAAAAAAAAATAAAAATTTATAAAACGATCCAAATTTACGTTTATCTTATTCTCCATCATTTGCTGATTCCAAAAACATATAAATATGTTATATTCGGATTAAAAACAAGCTCTGAAAATTAAATATATAAAAATTATTATCAAAATTAAATTGTCCAAATCAATTTAAAAACACTTTCATCTTAATCCTTGTCGGTTTCTGATTCCAAAAACATATAGATATGATATGTTTGGATTAAAAACACGCTCAGAAAGTTAAAACAAAGAGAGGTACAGAAAAGCGTGCTATCCTTCTTAGCGCAACTACTACCCCGCTCTTCTTGTCAATTTCACTGCCTTTGCCATGAGCGGTGGCCTGACGATGCTACGAGTAAAATGGCATTGCGTTCAGTTTCATTCTGTGAGTTCGACAGCTACTTGACTAAATATTGTATTTTCGCCTTACGCGACTTGTTATTTAACTCTCAAGTCCTCGCTGCATTTTCAGTGTGCAGAAACGGGTTTTTGTCTCCATTTTTTGTTCAAGTTTTTCTTTTTTTAAAGAAATCCAAATTAGAAATGCCACCTGCAGAATTGCTCAAGATTACAAATTCTGTTGACATCCCATATTGTATATTTGGTGATAAACTGAGTTTGGAGCTGCCAGCTTTGTACCATGATGTGTTTTGTTTTCAGGCATCTCTCTTGACAGCGCAGCTGAAATCTTTGAAGAATGGCTCTCTCTGAAGGATGTGAGGGAGGTGTTCTCTGCCCTCAAGAAGATGCAGGTCGACACTCGTCTGCAGGTCAGCATTTACATGGCATGCTAGTGGGGGCAGTAACCTAGTGGTTAAGACGTCAGCCTTCCGTGTGGCAGGTTTGGGGTTTGAATCGCAGTTATATCTGATGGGTTAAGGGTGATTTTTTTTCCGGAAAAATGTATTTTTTACAAGTAAAATGACTATTTCTAAGAATACTCACCTCAATTTAACTAATAGGAGTTACCTTACTTACGAGTGCTAGACTGAGAAGCGTCCTATGTTACCAGTACTAGACTGTAAACAAGGTCGCTAACTCTAGATTTCCGTCGGTATACCATTTAGGGGAGTAGTCTCCCTTTGTCGGTAGTACCTCTCTGCGCATGTGCCAATGCCCATAATCCCCAGTTTCAATTCGAAGCTATTAAGTCAATAGCGGGGTTGGTGGGAGGGTCTCTGGTTAAATTGAGGTGAGTATTCTTAGAAATAGTCATTTTACTTGTAAAAAATACATATTTCTTTCGAATACATCACCTCAATTTAACTAATAGGAGAATAGATAACAGGCTGGAGGGTTGACTTTCGATCGGTAATCTAGTGTCACCTCACCCGACTCAGCCCATTTGTCCGGAATCCCCCCTGTAAAATCGGGGGAAGAAAAGGATAGATCATCGGACTGAGAAGCAAGAAATCCTGAGTCGGGCGAGTGGCAAGTTGCATTGTTGCCACTGTGTCAACTTGCTCCAGAAAGGGACAATCGAAAGAAAGTCCCACCTGTCAATGTAGAGCTGGTTTCTACTCGATGGTCGTTACTATTCCTCTGATCACTTGTCTTTATCACTGTTGGGTTATGGTTATGACTTGCCATTATGCGCCTTGAGCGACCCAACTCCCCAGCAACGTAAAGTTCTGCAGGCGGATCAGGTGAACGACCTAAAAGATGAGGAATGGTCAGAGCTAACAATTCCTCTAATACCTTGAACTTATCACCAAGGTGCGTCTCTGCGACTGATCCTCCATTTAAGGGAGATTGACAGAGTTTCCAGAGATCCTGTAGAATTCTGGTCTGAGGCACCACTTTCCATGGCAAACAATTGTGCCAGTCGCATGAATGAATATATATATATCCTCTCTGAATTTACCTCTCTAATGAGGATGGTAGGCACAGATACCAGTGTAAATTCAGGCTGACTAGCTGTTCCTCCTGCGTGACAGGAAGTAAGCGCAAGTGCGCTCAGCAGTACGGTCACTGTCTGCACCTTACCTGTGCCTGTCTCAACGCATGTGGGGGCTATAAGCCTACCCTTAATGGTTATAGGTACCATTTGTCCTAGAATAGCCAGTGAAAGACAGCCAGCTGTATTGCCTTTACCCAAGGGGAAAACCTGCTTCTTACTTTGAAATTCCACACTTATAGCGTGAGGGGGTCCCCAGTGACCATGGGCATCTCTGAGCCCTTATTGGCTGAATGACCGCTCTTGTCTTACTCAAGAGGGTGCCATGCCTGGCATGCAACTCACTGAGAGGTCCCATTTGTGATTTCAGCAGGACCGTTTTCTGGCTTGATCAGCCAGGTCCTTGATCTAGGTTTTCTGTAAACATGGTTGTAGGTGGCATCTGCTGGGTTGTCTGCCCAGCATAGGTTTTGTGGGTTCTGGGACACTCCAGATTTCTGTAGAGCTCACAAGTTCTTAGATGACTATGCAGTGATGTTCTCCGGCCTATGGCCGAAGGTGCACTATCTTGGGCTGATGCAAAGTTCTGCCCCCTGGTAGTTGAACTCACAAAGATGTCTTATGTTGTGATCTCAGTAGTACTTCTGCCTAGATCACCCAAGTCCATATCTGGATTTTCAGTAGGCGTGGCTGTGGGCGGCAAGTGTTGCATTGTCTGACCAGCATAGCTTTGTGAGCTCTGGGGCACTTCAGCTGTTTGTGGAGCTGAGCTCTAGGGTGACTATGCAGAGTTGTTTTCAGGCCCCTGCCTGAGGCAGGAGGTGTACTCTCTTGGTCTGATGCATAGTTCTGACTTGACAAAGGTCTTAGTCAGCACCCGAGTTGCCACGTTTCTCGCCCAAAAACGACGCGTAGCCGTAGACTGGGAGTGAGTGAGATAGGCTGGTGTGGTATTCCTGGCTCCAGCTAGGATCTCACTGTGTCTCTACCTCAGGCTCTTCGAGCGAGGGAGAAAAGGCTGGTGTGGTATTCCTGGCTCCAGCTAGGATCTCACTGTGTCTCTACCTCAAGCTCTTAGAGTGACACAACTTATACTCACCCAATAACCTTGTGTCACCGTAGACTGGGAGCGAGGGAGATAGCCTTGTGTGGTATTCCTAGCTCCTGCTAGGATCTCACTGTGTCTCTTTCCTCCAGCTCCTTTAGCTTTTGAGTCCAGGCATCTGAGAGTCTACATATGGATGGGATGGACACATTCACCCACTGTCAAAGGTATTGCCGCACTCATTATGCCTTTCGGGGGAGGAATACCTCTAGGTCTTATCTCTGTGGTCCAGGGATCTTAGAGCGCTAGTTGTAAGAGGCAAACGAAGCTTGTCCAATTCAAGGTTCGGTTGGAAGGGGTGGCTGAGCCTTCCCAAATCCAAGTGTGTCTGTGGCCGTACCCAATACCCCTAAAGGTAGAGGAAGCTCTTCTTGTTCCAGGAAAATTTGACTCAATGATGGATGGACGTATGGTTTACCCAGTCCAAGATGTCTGGCAGCACTAATCAATCCGCATGGGCTGAGAGGTCCTCCTTGATCTATGAAATCTGGCCCATGGATCTCATAGTGCGGATGGCTGGCCAGACCTCAGACTATCTCTCAGTGTCCTTCCTGGAAAGTCCAAGGAAAAACGGGCGGAGTCACCTCGGGAGACATTCCCTCTTTAGTCAAGTCTGTCCGTCTCTGAAGCATGACGTAGGTTGAGTGCTGTCCCTGTTGAAGGGTTTTGCCTTGACTTGGTTTGTTTGTTTGCTTAACGCCCAGCCGACCACGAAGCGCCATATCAGGGCGGTTCTTGACTTGGTCCAAGGATGATAACCATGAGGTTTTGTAGCCTAAGGACTGCCTGACCCTGGGGTAGGTTGTCTTCCAAAAGCTGCTGATCATCTCAGGGGCACCTGCCCAGTGATCTTAAACGGCCCATCCCTTCTCTAGGACGTCTACTGTCATCTCTCTTGTTGATGCTTCTGCCAGAGTTGTTACCATTATCAGTCGAGATGTGACCTGTTACAGGTGTCGGACATCCTCTGTTGAGTGTCGACTGTACAATCTGACATTTCTATCATCATCCCATGGCTGATGCGGGTGTCAGATGACATTCAGGAAGAAGGGGCAACTCTTACAAGTTGTTACGCTGAGTCCGTCCACAGGTCATGAAAGCATTCTGTACTTGACGATCTCAGAGCACTTCTTCCCCCGTCTCTGCGTTATCTCCAACAGCTCCCCGCCTTGTGATGTAGCCTGAACATGCTCACCCGTGTTGCCCGACGCTTGTATGGCAAGATTCTTGGGCCTGTTACCCTGTTGAACAAGCTCCACTCCAAGTGTGAGTGATCTTCAGAGTCGTTTCCTCAGGCAAATGTCTTGAGACACTTTGATTCCTCTTATCTTGGTACGCAGTGTCTGTCTTGTAGCTGTGTATCCGAAGGAGACATCTAGAGACCTCAAGAGCTTGCAGTATGCATGGAAACTGATGTGACTACTATACCCTGTTCAGTTGTCCACCGCTGTTTGACTGGTGATCTGTATGCAGATTGCAGGTGCCATCTTGTTACTGGTAGGGCGGCTCCCCGGTGTGAAGGTTGTAGCCTCTAACCATTAGCTCTCCATTCCAGGTGATGAAGATAACTAGGAGGCTCTAGGCATTCTCCTCACACTCCCAGACTTCTGTGTAGCCGGGCACTGCTGAATATGGTCAGGCGTGAAGTGTTGGTCTAGTTCCAAGAGCGTTAAACATTAGGTCTTCCTCAGTCCGTCAGGAGGTGGTAGACAGGCAATGGGGGGCGGGAGCTGTCCTTCCGGTGCTGAAGCATCGCTACAGGCAGTTTGCAGCACTGAATACTGGTAGTCAAAATGCATGAAGCCACCATCATGATGGGGAACCCTGGCAAAGAAAGTGGTGGGAGGGGCCCAGTCCTGTCAACCGCCGTGTTTCGGGGTCACCTCAAGGGAGAGGTTGCAGACGAGGCTGTAGCTACCTCAGGGAGATTCTACTCATGTTACGCCCAGTGGACGTCTTGCCTGACAGCTGGAGGGTCTGTCATAAGCTGTCGCAACGATCCTGGGAGTTATCAGGGCGAAAAGGAAGCCTGTCTCTTCCTGTGCTTACTGGAGGTATTCCCCCAGAGCGCCGACATTGTCTGTTTGATAATGTCTACGTATATAAAAATACATGTCAAAATGACTTAATTCCCCCTCGTACTGATAACGGCATGGATGTGCCAAGAGTTTATCCAGTACCTTTCTCATGAGAGTAGCCGCTCTGTCTAGGAGGCATAGTTAATTGTGTGTTGTAACAACATCCGTTTAGCAAATATGTTATATTTTCCATAATATGAAATGATAAACATTGTATCCCTTGTATGAACCTGACTAGAGCCAGTGTTATTTAAGGGCGGCCTCTTATTGTTAGGTCCTGTTGTCTACTTCTGAGAACCTAGTCGTAGGATTAGGTGACAACAGTAGAGATGTGGCCTTGTTAAAGGTCAAAGGCTTAGGTTTTGCCTACGAACCAGGAATAAGTAGAGGCATGACAACATTATAGGAAGCTCCCCTGTGAGTATTATTCAGAGCCTTGCTCGATCTTGCATGTTGTGAAAACTCAGCTGAGTGTAATACTCATGTGTTAACAACCAAGTTTATTCATGCCCCTAAGGCATGGTTTCAACTGTATATTATTCATAACATGTCATTCAAGTGTAATGTACATCAATTGTGCACTGGAACAGAACATAAGTATATATGTGTGCCTGTTCTAATTGAATTTGAAGAGCTGTCTCCTGGCACTGTGGTATCAACAGATTTTAGCTGAGTGTAAATCTCAAAGTGTAAACACTTGAGTTTATCCATAAGTTAAATCTTTTACCACTCAGATAGCTGATTTAAACACTCCATGAAAATGGAATTTGTAACATCAACTGACTTCTTTGATACCCTTTGCCAAGAAAAAAAAAGGATTATATCCCAATAAAGATGTCCCATCTGTGTTTGCATACACTTTAATTCTTCCTTGTCAATCTAAAAAAATTTTAATTTTTAAATTTTTTATTTTTTATTTTTTTTTAATTTTTTTTTTTTTTAAATATATATTTATATATATATAAAACATCAGAATATATATATATATATATAAAATATATATTATATATATATATAATGTGTATGTATGCACGCATACAAGTTTACAAGTTAATCCAGTTAAGTTGGCAAGGAAAGTATTCTTTATCCAATTTGAAGAAGTACCACCATGTGGTCTCTGTGAGTCCACCATGATCATCTGATCAAAATACCAAAACCATAATCTGCCAACCGCAGAAAACATCGTTTCCCAGAAACATAGGAGAGAGAATTACTTGCCTTTCTCTGAGAGTAAAGGAAGTTCCCTCCGTAATATTCCCGGAGGCGCATATCTCAATCTCAGTGTTTGGTTTTCTTTTCAAGCGGGCGAGGTTTGTTGTTGTTATTCTTCGATACAACCCGCTTTCAGTTCTATCAGCGTTCAAGCGTACTGCGGTCCGTATCTACGCTGCCCGCAAAAGTCATCGCAGTTTGCAATGACCGAAGTATTCATACGCCATATGTAACATTCGCGGGCGCTCTGTGCCTTCAGTTTAATCAGCGTTCAAGCGTACTGCGTTCCGTATCTACGCTGCCCGCAAGAGTCATCGCAGTTTGTAATGACAGAAGTATTCATACGCCGTATGTAACCTTCGCGGGCGCTCGGTACTTTGTACGCCTAAACATTCGGATCAGAAATGCGCTTCCGGTCGGGATAACGCGCATGGTAAACCTCGCTGTAGTCGATAAAAAGCTGTTAAAACGCAAAAAACTTCCGGGTAATTTCGAAGTTGAAGGTCTTGTTCGTATTCCTACATTGATGTGTAGGGTGACCTGCCGTTGCTTTCCATTGAAAGCGGCAAGGTAAGTTATCGTTCGCGGAGTTCTATTGCGCCAATGAAACCGGTCCAACCGCTGTAAATATCTGTTCGACATTCGTAACGACTGAGTAAAGAATAGTTGTCGTCCAATTGCATGTTCACTAGTTAAAAAAGACAAGTAACGGAGCCTGTTAGGCTCTGTGTGTCAACAAGGTATCATTGATGATTGAAGTACCTTCTACTTATGACCAAGTAACTTTGTTACATTTTTAAGCCGTTTCACTTTCATTTTCACGGTTCGTTACGTTGTTCAACGTGATGAATCATTGAATGTATACGGGCGTAGTAATCGCCCTTAAAAAGGAAAGCCCAAACCGTGATTGAAGGTGAATGTTGTAGTTCCTGTGAAGGAAGTCTTCTTAGACGGGAAAGGTCTAAATACACGTCTAGCTCCCCGTAGCAAGAAATTGAAACTGGGGATTATGGGCATTGGCACATGCGCAGAGAGGTACTACCGACAAAGGGAGACTACTCCCCTAAATGGTATACCGACGGAAATCTAGAGTTAGCGACCTTGTTTACAGTCTAGTACTGGTAACATAGGACGCTTCTCAGTCTAGCACTCGTAAGTAAGGTAACTCCTATTAGTTAAATTGAGGTGATGTATTCGAAAGAAATACGGCCATACACGCAAAATCCCACTCATACAAGACACAAGTTCTTCAGCCATGAACGAAAAAAAAAAAGAATGTATGCGGTTAAAACTTTGTCACATGTTCCTGTAGCGTGAAAGCCCGAGCTCCCTTCTGGCTGTGTTCCCAGGAAACAAGAAATTTACCACAAGCAGAACCGTTGGTATGATCCATATCACTGAAAGTTCCCAGAAAACACGAAATTTACCACAAGCATAACCGTCGACATGATCCTTATCACTGAAAGTTTTTATTACCATGCGAAGGGCTTTGTGTGTTTATCACAAGCTTCAGTGATACACAGGCATGAAAATTCTCCGTATTTTCCGTATTTTTGAAAAAAATAAACCGTATCTTTTTTTATTTTCCGTATTTTACCTTTTTTTTTTTTTTAAATGTTTTTTTTTTTTTTTTTTTTTTTTTTTTTTCCTAGTCATAGTTATAGTAAAATAGTTTTGGGGCCATGTTTAAATCCAATTTTAAGGCTCAGATAGCCCCAGATTGCACCAAATTGCACCCTTGAAAAAATTTTTGTCCGGGGGGGCATGCCCCCGGACCCCCCTAGAAGTCTTGGCGCTTTGCGCCTGCGAAACTTGGCGCTTCGCGCCTGCGAAACTTGGCGCTACGCACCTTCGAATTTTGTTTTCAGTATTTTATATTTTTTCAGTTTTCATGCCTGATACACTTCCTTCCCACGCTTCTATGACTGGTAAATTTGTTGTTCCCCAGGAACTAGCCATAAGGTAGCTCAGGCTTTTCAGCACAGTTGAAGGATGCTTTGTGTTTGATGTTGTATGGTTACTTCCCTTGGTAGTAGTAGTTGTGTTGAAACTTTATTTTTGTTGGCTGTGATCACGGAAGGTCTTTCTATGATTTCACAGGTTGAACCTTTGGAGGTGACAGTGCTTTCAACCCCAATGTTAATTTCACACCCCAAAATGTGTTTTAATGCAATTAAAGTTCTATGTTTAGGATCAATACTGGTGTATGTATGACTATGAAACAACAACAGATGGCGTTTAGGCCAAAAAAAAAAAAGGTCTGTTTACGGTAACCCGACCGACCCTATTTTTTTCGCGCGACCCTAGACTTTTTTTTGGCATTTGGGGAAAAAAAAATCTTGGTTTTTTTGCAAAATAACGTAAAAATATGGTTTTTTGGAGGGAAGAAAAAAAACAATCCCGACCTACCGACCCTATTTTTTGGGCCTATGTTACCGTAAACAGACCTTTTTTTTTTTTTTTGCCTTACCCAACTTTTAAGTTGAAAAATGCCTGTGGTTTGTAGGAGCTGCTTCCACTGAACAAGCGGAACAAAGAGACATACTGCACATACTTCCGGGAAAAAGGCCTGGGCGCCATCGCTGACATGCAGATGTCTTCCCAAGCAAGCAAGGCCAAGAAAGAGGCGCAGGAATTGCTGTCTGAGATGATCACTAATGAGAGTCCTGTTGCTGATGTGAGTAGCATGTGATTTATTTATATGTGTGCGCACAGGTGCAAAGAACATTGTGCCACATGTGAAAATAGTGTAAAAGGAAAATGTCTCGAGTGCGTATATATATCTGCATGCTTTGTGTGTGTGTCTGTGTGTGTGTGTGGGTGTCTGTGGGTATGTGGGTGTGGGTGTGTGCATGTGCATGTACACGATTCTGGGGCCGTTACAGGGAGTGCGTTTTGTAAACAAAATTATTAAGTCCTATTAAAATTTCTTACAGCGGTCAAATGTCCTATCCATGCCGTATAACTAAGGACATTAGTCCTATACGTGTGGATTAGTAACAACATCCCCTAGACTGACTGCTTTTGATGGAGAATGATAATTCGTTTATGAATCAATTTCACAGATTGCCACTAGTGTCTGAGATATTAACTCATCAAAAAAATTGCTGCTGCCCATAAAGCACTCAAGGGGCGCTGATTGTTGGCATGTGTCAATGTGGAGGAGTATTCTTATCCCATGCGGCGCCCTTACCAGATCTGAGGTTGTGAGTCCAGGGCTCGACAATAACGAATGCCCGACAGCCCGGGGCAAGCGTTTGAACCTGTCGGGCAAGTAAACCTTATGACCAGCTGCCCGACGGGGCAAGTGACAATATGTCAGTGAAAATTAAAATGTATTCAAATACCTTGGCGTACAAAGGACCAAACTTCCGAAGAACAAGACTCTTCCAATGTTTCCCCCAATGTTATCGATCGCTTCTGCTAACCGGAAATGCTTTCGTTCATGTATTCACCCCATTCAGGAATTTCCGATTTGGTGACATTTCTTTAATCTAACGCGGCTTCTCATTGGTTTAGGTCACGGCTAAGAGCCAATCAATGAAGAGCTATCTGAAAACTGAGAAGCACAGTTCAAAATGGCTTCGCAGTCGTCGATGTTTCCTTTTTAACAACTTCAAAGCGCGGTGTAGATGACACAGACGATGGTTCGAAACGAAAATCCCAGAAGAAGGCATTCGAGGCCTGTCGTGACCGGAAATTTCTCTCATCTTGGCTTACGGAATTCCCGTTGGTAAAATACGACGACGAAAAGTGTCTGATGTTCTGCAAGGAAAGGATTTTAACGTTTACATGTTGTGTTGTTTTCAATTAGTTGTAAGAAAGAAATGCTTGCAAAACATCTTTGAGCAAAAGAGTCAGTGTGTTACTGTTTGCGTTACTCCGTTTTATTGTTTTATATCTCATTCTCTATTTAGTTTATTGTGGCAAGTAAAATAAAAATGGGGCAAGTAGTTTTGATGTGTACTTGCCCGAGAGGCAAGTTGTCAGAAAAGTTAATGTCAAGGCCTGGAGTTGAATCATATACACAGGAAGGTCTGCTGTGCATTACCTCACTTCAGCAAAGAGAAGTTTCAGGGTTATGTACCCGCCCTGCTTGTGGGCACTCCTTGTGCATTATTCTGTTCATTGGATGATTGTGGAGAATTTATCTGTCATCTGTATTCAATCACATATTCTTACCTCAACTCACATAAATGGCATTAACTTCAGTTCATTGCTAAGATATTGAAGTAGTACTCGACCCTGGTAAGGGGGGAAGTAACTCCCTAAGAAAAACAATCCGTAGTCAAGGACGGGAGTCACCTCCCCTACCGGTAACCCGCACATGCGCGGTCCTGCTACCGGCCGTCATTCCACCCACTTCAACACTCCTGCACAGACGTGTTGTGGTACTCCGGCATATTTTTTGCCTTGGCCTTCGTGGAAGGCCATTTGACCCTGGTCTTTGCGTTGCTATCTTTAGGTAAGATCGTTTCACTATCTCTTCGCTGCGTTCGTTCGAGTATTTTCGTTCGTTTGAGTATTTTCGCTGTTGTAATTCATCTCCACGTGCGCGTGTTTGATATTGCAAATGGCGGACAAAAACTCAAAAAGCAAGGGCAAACTTGTTTCCCTACTCTCTTCACCGGGAAAAGAGAAGGATAAAGACAAGTCTAAGTCTAAATCAAAGACGCGTGCCTCTGTGGCTTCTTCACAGCCTACTTCTTTAATTCTGGTTACGGACCCGGTGACTAAGAAGACAGAACGGGTTTCGCTCGACTCTACGTCACCGGTTTTCCCTACGCGGGAACGTTCTTCTTCTCCTCTCTCGCGCTCGCAGACGCCACGGTCTAGCGAGTCCGTGTCGCGGGAAGAAATTCTGGCTATGTTCGCAACTCTGAAACATGACCTAGTTGCCTTACATTCGGCGGAAAGGCCTGTCGCTCCCCTCCCGCCTGGCGTGGGGGGGGTGGCTTCTCTTTCTAGGCTGCGGCCGTCCGCGACGATCACGTCGGCCGATCTCGGGCCGGATTTTTCTGGTTCGGTTGCGGATTCCCCTGCCTTGTCAGGGGGGTTCGCGGCCTTAGCGCCGCCCGGTTCCAGCGCTTCGGCGTTGGGCGGCGTTTGTGGGAGTCCCCATCTTTTTGGGGGCTCACACTTGCCTGCGGGCCTGGGTTACGCTCTTGCGTTGCCGGGTTCGCAGACGGCTCCTCCCCGGCAGTACACCGTCCATCACGTGGCGGGTGCGCTAGGGAGCGGCGTAGCGCGCCAGCCTGCCCCCCTGGGATCAGTTTCGGCTGTCCCGGCCTCTGGGGGGCAGGCAGCAGCGTCTTGTTTGCCCAGCTCTGGCCTACAAGATTCTGTCGGCGGTCATCGACCTGTAGCTCTTGGTTCGGCTGCCGCCGTTCCTGGTTGGAGTTCGCAGGGGGTAGGCTCCTCTGGTTGCCCCTCGGGGCTTCCGGTCGGGCCTGCCCGCGGATTGTCGTCCTCGACTTCCGGTTGTGCTGTGGCAGGCACTTCCGGTGGAGGACAGCGGGCTAGTGGTTCCGGTGGCAGTGTCCCTGCTATCCCGTCCCTGGTTACGCATCGACTTCCGGCCCCGACTTCCGGTTCCGCCGCGGCGGTTCCGGTTGTCGGCGGTGCTGTTGGTGGACAGTTTGCGGCGCTTCCGTCTATTGTTCAACCGACTCTAGCCACTTCCGCTTCCGTGGACGGGTGGGTTTCCGGTTTACCGGACCCTCCTTCTGATGGAGATCAGGAAGGTTTTGGAGAGGAACAGGAAGGGGATGAGGATCGTTCCGAATCCGTTACCCCCTTACGGATTCCCAATAAGCTGGGCCCTACTCTGGAGTTGGCTGCGGAGATAACCTCACGGTACTTCCCTGAGGGTGTCTCCGCCGACTCTACTGTTGTCGCACCCCCTCCTTCTGCTTTGGCAGACTTTGCGGGCGCGGGGGACACGAGGGCGAAGTTCCGTTTCATGGAATCTCCTTCCGTCCCGTTTGTGATGGCTCAGGTGTTGGCGGACGCTAACACACCCTACCCTCTTTTGGCTGCTCATGGGGAAGCCCCCCCTTCTGCCCAGCCTTGGTTAACCTCGGCTCAGGCAGGCGGCGGCCTCCCAGCCAACTCAAGAAGATCGCGGCTGCCTAGCAGGCCACATTCTCTTCTCTCCTCTTTTTCGCTGCCCACAGCTCCACTTCCGGTGACTCCGGAACTGGCTCGCTTGCGGCAGGATGGTTATAGCCGAGATAGGACTTCCGTTTGTACGGAACAGAGTCTACTCGGGCTGGAGGAAAGCGGGCGTTCTTCCCTTGAACTGACCTCTTTAGCGGAAACGCTCATCCGGTCTCTCACGAGAGCCATCGCTTCGTCCATCGAGCCTTTTAGGTTTCGTGACGATGCTATTGAGGCTGATGCTGCCATGCTCCTGGCGGCGCTTGCGAAGGTCACTGACAGTCAGATGACGCTTGCTGCTCGGCTCTACTCTCAGGTGGTGTTCTGGAGGCGCGAGGCTTTTCTTAACGGCTCTCGCCTGACGGATAAGGCCACCATAGACTCTTTGAGAGTCTCTCCCTTTTCAGAGGGTGCGTTGCTGGGGTCTCGCTCTTTGGATGCCCTTCGGCAGCAAACTGAGGAAACTCGTGACCAACTTGTGGTGCAACTGACGGAACTCGCTCTTAAGCAGCACGGCAACAAACCACGGAGTTCTACGTCAGCGCCAGACAGCTCTTCTGGGCAGCAGTCGTCTCGCGCAGGTAGGGGTGGGTCACGGTCCCGTCCTTACCAGCGTAAACCTTCCTTCGGGAAGCGGGGGTCTGGGCGCAAGCCCAACCCCCAATGAGCCACCCCCGATCCAGTCACCCCCCCCAGCCTCTACCCTTTTGGTAGCAGGCGGCCTCTTCCGGGTCCTGACAGCTTGGCTGTCTCGGACAAGCAGCCTATGGAGCATGGGGGTGATTCGATCGGGGTTCCGCCTTCCTTGGCAGGAAGGCAAAGCCCCTTCGTCCAGGGCGCCGGCCAACTTCCGGTTTCCGGTCAGCCCAGACGCTCAGGAGACTTTACAGGCGGAAATCCTTCTCTTTCTGCGGAAGCAGGCTATAGAGGAGTTTCTCGGCCACCCCTTCTTGGGACTTTACGGCACAATTTTGGTTGTCCCCGGGGTGTTGCACCAAGGCATGGTGTTCGATTCACGGGAGTGGGCAGTCCGTCCAACTCAACGTCGTTTATACAAACTGCAGGCGCGCCCTTTTCAGGCGGCGCTCAGTCCAGTCTGGAATCCGACGTCACACGGCTGGGACGTCTCAGTTCCGTTTTCGGGGTCTGGTCGCAGCAGACCACGCCTCAGTGGATGAACACTCCTTGGCTTCTGTTTCATCACTTTCTCTCCGCTTTCCAGTGCACCCATTTGTTGTTTCTTTACGACAACACGGCGGTCTCTGCTTATTCCAACAAACAGGGCGGGTCCCGATCTCGGCTGTGGTCCAGCCGAGCATGCGAGACTCTCTCTTAGATCCTGATCTCGGCTCGCTATCTGCCCGGCTGCCTGAACGTCCTTGCCGACGTCATCAGCCGTTCCTTCCAGATCCTCCACACGGAGTGGACCATCACCCATCAGGCGCTCCTCCTTCTTTGGGCGCAGGTAGAGCGTCCGATGGTCGTCCTTTTTGCCACGAGATTTTCACGTCGCCTCCCGATCGTTGTGTCTGTTTCCGGGCCCGGAAGCTTGACAAATCGACACGATGACGATCAGCTGGGCAGGGCTAGAGGCTTACGCCTTCCCTCCCACTCCACTCATCGGAAGGGTTCAGCCTAAAGCCGACTTGGAGCGGCTTCATCTCCTTCTCGTGGCACCGCGCTGGCCCAGTCAGCATTAGTTCCCGGACCCCATGCGGCTCACCAGCGGCCCGCCAATCCCGCTCGGCCGCCGGCGAGGGGAGCTTTTCCAGCCCAGAACGGGGACTCTGCACATCGCCCCGAGGGCCTGGATCCTCACGCCTGGAGAGGGTTCGGAGATCACTGGGGTGCTCAGGCGCCTCCGTTTTCGCTTTTGGACTTAGGCCAGAAAGGCTCACAGGCCACCTCCTCTGTCTACTAGTCACACTGGCTGGCTCGGACTCGATGGTTTGCGGCTAATAATGTTGTCCCGGTCGCCCTGCGATCAATGCAGGTCGCAAACCATCTGGCATGGCTCTCCGCTCGGGGACGCGCCGCGTCCGCTTTGCGCGCTCGCCGCTCAGCCATCTCTGTTACTTTTAAGCAACTTGGACGCTCCATCTCCCTCGGGGGAGTTATCGCGAGTGTGCTAAAGGACGCGGCCCTCAGTTCTGCAACGGAGAGAACTTCTGTCCCGGCTTGGGACGTTCTTCTAGTACTCGAATTTCTCCGTTCTAGTGCTTTTGAACCTTTACAAGACGCTAGTCTCTCTGACCTTACGCGCAAAACTCCCATGCTCATACTGCTCGCTTCCGCGCGGAGGGGCAGTGAGATCCACGGCCTCTCAGGCCTAGACCGGGATATCACTTTCGGAAGAGACGGCTCGGTTTCACTGCGTGTCCGTCCCGATTTTCTCGCCAAGAATCAAAAACCTGGTCCACTTTCACCGATCATTTCCATTCGGCCTCTCCGGGACATTTTTAGCCCCCGGCGATCCGGATTTTTCTAACTGCCCGGTACGCGCGCTTAAGGCTTACTTGTCGCGCACCGCTCCGTTTCGAGCATCAGCTCCGAAGTTGTTGTTTATTTCGATCATTTCAGCCCGAAATAAAGACTTTGCAAAAACCACGCTTTCCAGATGGTCTTCCACACTTATAAGGCATGCTTATCAGTGGTGGCAGACACAAAAAGGGGGGGGGGCAGTCAGTCCTTCCTCCTCGATCACCTCGTATGCACGAGGCTTGAGCGTGGGCAACTTCCTTAGCTGTCCTCAAGTCTGGAAGGATGTCAGACGTCCTCAAAGCTGCATACTGGACGACTCATGATGTCTTCCTCAGCTACTACCTCCGGGGCATTGCCAGCACTTACCCGGACGGTACCAACTGCCTCCCAGCTATGGTTGCCGCAGGCCAGATACTTCCAAGAGATTAATGTGAGTATCCCACCGCCTTTATGTGCAATCTGCCATTTATGTGAGTTGAGGTAAGAATATGTGATTGAATCGAAAATTTCAAAACTAAATTTTCATTTAATTAATATACTTACTCAACTCACATCGTTTATACCCTCCCATCCATCCCCGCTAACATTATATGTGTTACAGGTGTGTGTTTCCGTGGGGGAATGACGGCCGGTAGCAGGACCGCGCATGTGCGGGTTACCGGTAGGGGAGGTGACTCCCGTCCTTGACTACGGATTGTTTTTCTTAGGGAGTTACTTCCCCCCTTACCAGGGTCGAGTACTACTTCAATATCTTAGCAATGAACTGAAGTTAATGCCATTTATGTGAGTTGAGTAAGTATATTAATTAAATGAAAATTTAGTTTTGAAATTTTCGATTATGGCTGTTGATGTATGTCCTGTTTGTGGTGTTTCAGATGTTAGAGTTTTGTCAGGACCTGATTCAAAAGCAAGGCATGTCGGAGACGGAGGTTACCATCACAGTAAGTATGAATGTTGTGTGTGCAAAAGTAATCACCTTTTTGGGTGAAAATCCTTGGTGTATCATCGATACAGGTTTCTGAAAGTTATAAGAAATAGACTGCTTATATCCTCAGACCAGCGATCGTTCTAGCCACTCTAAAAAAATCGCAATCTTTGCTGACAAGAAGAAATTTTGAGTCTGACCACAAAAAAATCCCTTTGTCATGGTAACTGCACCAACAAAGGCTCGGATGTACAGTAGTGAATACTTATTTGATATCTAGTTAAAGTTGTAGAATAACATAATTTGACATGTATGGTGGACATACAGCACAACTTTCAGTCATGATTTGTGTAGACAGCCATGAAACTTTGCTCAAATATTTGGAAATGTCCAGTTATGTCTGTGTGGGTAAAGTTTTGAACCTATGATTTCTGATGACACTTTTTGATGTTTGAACACCTGAATGATAACCCGACTCGTGTCAGATCTGGAACACGGTGATGATGACGTTTCTTCATGTTATAACACCTGAATGATAACCCAACTCGTGTCAGATCTGGAACACGGTGATGATGGCGGTGGAGTGGAACAAGAAGGAGGACCTGGTGGCGGAGCAGGCCATGAAACATCTGCGTGTCTACACACCCCTGCTGGCTGACTCTGCCAAGTCGGCCAAGGCGGAGCTGTCCCTCATGCTGCGCGTCCAGGAGTTCTGCTACGAGAACATGAACTTCCTCAAGTCCTTCCAGAAGATCATCATCATGCTGTACAAGAGTGAGTACAGATTGCTTGGCTGTGTTCGTTGGTTGCTTGGCTTTGTCATGGTTTTGTTAGTGGCGAAGGTGAGAGTTAGCGATATAAAAGCATGCATGAACACTTTACAGGGGGAATTGTGATATGTTGTTTTTAAACATTCTCGGTATTAAGAAAAGTAAAACGGAAAGAAAAAGAGGGGAAAATAAAGGGAACGTTGTATGGTTCGGTAAGGGAAGTTACCCATCGGATCTGGGATCTACTACAGCATTGTAAACTAAAAAGAAGATACAGTGTTAAGGCCCAGGTTTTGCTATTGCAGACCTGTTTACCTTTACTGTTTTGGAGTAATTTATAACTATTTTTTGTAGGATTTTGGGAAAATATTCTCCATTTGAGTCTAGATTACGATTTTCAAATGTGCTCTTAACTTAGGTTTATGTTGCTAATGCTGGCATTTGTAACTCTGGAGCTACTATTTGTTCATCAGATTACTCTTTTTTGACTTGACCATTACTCTTGTCAAGTTTTGGGGGTAAACATGTCTGCTATTTCCAAATAAAAGTGAGTCCTTGTGTAATAAGCATGCGGTGTTGTCTGTTGCAGCTGATGTGCTGAGTGAGGACACCATCGTGCGCTGGTACAAGCAGGCCCACAGCCCAAAGGGCAAGAGCGTCTTCCTCGACCAGATGAAGTCCTTCGTCGAGTGGCTCGAGAAGGCCGAGGAGGGTGAGTTCATGTACCCTCTCTGCAATTTGGAAGGGGTGAAAGTTCACAGAGCATTCCAGATTTAAAGAATAGTTGCTGGATAAGTGGTTGAATGTTGAAAAAAGAAATGTGCAAAAACAATTGTGTGTGCATTTGCTTGCATTTAGTGGCTCCCAATTGTGCCTAAAATCAGTAAAATATTTCTCCTTTGTGGGGCTTCATCTTCTTGACCCCAAACAGAGACGGTGCTCCTTGAACACGCAAAATACCTTACAGTCAATCAATCAATATGAGGCTTATATCGCGCGTATTCTGTGGGTACAGTTCTAAGCGCAGGGATTTTTTATTTTTTTATTTTATGCAATTTATATCGCGCACATATTCAAGGCGCAGGGATTTATTTATGCCGTGTGAGATGGAATTTTTTTACACAATACATCACGCATTCACATCGGCCAGCAGATCGCAGCCATTTCGGCGCATATCCTACTTTTCACTGCCTATTATTCCAAGTCACACTGATATTTTGGTGGACATTTTTATCTATGCCTATACAATTTTGCCAGGAAAGACCCTTTTGTCAATTGTGGGATCTTTAACATGCACACCCCAATGCAGTGTACACGAAGGGACCTCGGTTTTTCGTCTCATCCGAAAGACTAGCACTTGAACCCACCACCTAGGTTAGGAAAGGGGTGAGAAAATTGCTAACGCCCTGACCCAGGGTCGAACTCGCAACCTCTCGCTTCCGAGCGCAAGTGCGTTACCACTCGGCCACCCAGTCCAACAGCCTCCTGGACCACTAGTTTTTCTCCTGACTTTCCATTTTCTCAGCTCTCATACCTGGTTTTGAAATATTAAGGGGTTATGCAAAAGAAGGGTATTGTGGGGGGGGGGGGGTGGGGGGGGGGGGTGGGGGGGGTGGGGGGGGGGGTGGGGGGGGGGTGGGGGGGGGGGGGGGGGGGACTGCGATGCACTCGGTGGATACTTGTTCCATTTCTTGGTGCATGTGGGTTATGTCTGCAGCATTAGTCAATCCAGGCATTTTGTGAAAAGTTAAAGCATGCATGCACTTACCACATAATTTTTTTGGCAAAACTGTCCAATTCGGCATTATTTTGGTCGCTCTGTAAAGTTGTGCTGGCTGTCATGCTTTTATCAGTGTGTTTAAATTACCATTTTCAGAGTACATAAGTAGTTGCCAATCAAAGTTTATTGTTGATTACTATGTTTCAGTTTATTACTTTGTTTCAGTATAATGTTTTCTTACAAAAAAAATGTCTTTCTGTGTGCAGAGTCCGACGAGGAAGAAGAGGCTTAGTTCAAGTGTCACACAGCAGCTATTCAGGTCAAGATGTCTCTCCTCTCCTTGGCATCGATCTTCACATCTCTTCTTCTTCATCTGTCCTTTTTCCCCAGGGACAGAGACCATGATATCAAACTGTCCGTTGCAATGAGTGTCTTGTTTTTTTTCCGTTTTTTTTTTTATGGTGAACTCGCAACTCAATTGAACTTAACACACTGAATGCATGAATTACTCCCACCATTGTTTTGAGAAGCGCCTGTCATTTATTTATAGTTATATGCTGATATAAGGGAGTAGCATGTCCTATGTTTCAAATTACCGAAGACTCATAGCTTCAGGGACTTTGTATCTTCATCAAAAATTGGCCCATTCCCTCTACCCCTTTCAGAATGTATTATTCTATGATCATTGGAAGATGGTTTACGTTGAACAAGTTTCTTTTGAAACCCACTGTCTGTGTTTGTTTGTCTGTTGAAGTTCCCGTCTTCACTTTGTTGATGTACATTATTCTCTCACGATGAATTTAGCTAAGCTGTGGTTGAATGAAAATGAACGTTGTAGTTCGTTGATTTGAATCATGCAGAAGATCCAACTTATGTCTGTAGGAGTATCTCTTGTGTGTGTTCGTGCGCAGTCGCCATGTATATGACTGATTCCAGGGGTGTTTTTTCTCAGTTTTTTTGTCTACTCACCACGCTGTGGTCACTTGTTTGTTTTTTGCAGCGATAACTTTTAGAAATAATGAATTAAACTCCTGAAATTTTTCATTTTTGAATTGTGGTGTTTGTTTATGTGAATGGCTTTGTTCTCTGGCTTTTAGTGGATGCTTTCTTAGGAAAGGCACACGCATGTTCAAAATTCATACGCTACTTTAAGATCACTGGTTGAAACTCACTTGATCACTATTGCAGAGACAAATACACTGCATTTTATGATAATTTGAGGGTTAGGTTGTTTGTTGCCATGATGAAAAGAAATGGTGAATTTGGCTTTTTGAAAATATAGAAAACCCACTAGAGCAGTATTTGGTGGTCATTTGGCATGTGAAATGTCCACTTTTGTGTACATTGCTATGAATTTCACTCTTGAATCTGCCACAAAAGACACCTGAAGTTGCAAAAGTTAACATTACTTTTTTTTAAATTTGATGAGCAATCAAGTCTTCATAGTGAGCAAGGTTCTGTCCTGCTTAGACGAAGCTTTGAAACTTGACACACTTGGGGGGTATAAGATCTCAGGACACGAAGACCTTGAACGGTTGAAAACGACGTTAAACACAAAATAAATAAAGAAAGAAAGACTTATATCTGGTTGACCCTCGTCATGTTTGGGTAAGGAAAATTGTCGATTTCTTAAAAGCTTTGAAGCTACAGATTTGAAACTTTACATACTTCTAAGGGCCTTGACTCAAGGTCTGAACATGCTTGAGTGCGTGTGCTTTCTCTCTCTCTCTCTCTCTCTCTCTCTCTCTCTCTCTCTCTCTCTCTCTCTCTCTCTCTCTCTCTCTCTCTGATTAAAATTGTTGGGTTAGGGGGAACATTTCTTGCTGAGAATCAACCAATTATCTACCCACTTGCAAACGGAGATGTATGATTTTTTTTTTTTTTAAACCTCGTAGTAGTCGCCCTTCAAAGGAGCTCTGGACTGACAGAGTTGTCTTCTAGTATGCTCTTGTGAACCTGGCTTTGCCCCCAAAGGTGATCCTTGTGCTTCGGCCACTCGGTTACAAAAATAAATCAATTCATTTAAAAAAAACAAAAAAAACTCTCCTCCTCAGACACGACAAACAGCCTACCCTTTTACACATGAAGATCAATATATAGAGATAAAAGAAAACCAGGTTGCATCGATCCGGAAGCGTGGAATCATCCGCCTGCGGTACAAAGTCTGTTGACAGAAGATGTGATATTGGAAGGGAAGTATAAAACGTAATGCTGAATGTGTCCGCTGTTGATCTACGGTCGTTAAAATCTTTCTTGATCGATATCTGCTCATTTAAATTATGCTCAACATATCGTGATTTTAATGTTACCATAACCCGACCATAAGTGACACATTTTGGAAGGATTCGTTCAGAAATGGCAGTTTGTGTATCGTTGACAAGTCACACAGGTACACACACACAAAAGTGACACAGGTAACAGGTGCATACACACGGAAGTCCCACACACACACACACACACTGAAACACACACACAGACGAATATATAAAACAGACACAGCTCAAGTTCTTCAAGTTTAATTACAGCAATGAAGTTGAAACTACAAAGCTGATAATTTGTAGAATCAGCAGGACAGTATCACAGACAGCTTTTGTCACAGTGGTAAAACACCCAGCAGTTTAAAGGGAGAGACAGAAAGTTAAAGTGCTCAAAGAAAAACAATGAATGGACAGAATGAGAGACAGAACCATTCTGAATACAACAGACACGCTTTGAAAGTGCTGTCACGTGGTACGTGCGATGATAGGACGCCCTAAATTGGAGCAAGCTAAAAGTGTCCGTACACATATGAATGCAAGTTCTGCTTCTTCCTGAAATTATCCGAATTCGTTGTAAATTTATGGATAACCAACACTTTTCTTTTTATAACTTTTTTACATTTAGTCAAGTTTTGACTAAATGTTTTAACGTAGAGGGGGGAATCGAGACGAGGGTCGTGGTGTATGTGTGTGTGTCTGTGTGTGTGTAGAGCGATTCAGAGAAAACTACTGGACCGATCTTCATGAAACTTGACATGAGATATCCTGAGTATGGTATCTCCAGAGGTTTTTTTCATTTTTTTTGATAAATGTCTTTGATGACGTCATATCCGGCTTTTCGCTAATCTGGCGTGTCAATATCACTACGTTTTGCACGTGGAAGGTGAGCGATTTCCTTCACGCGGGGATTGACGAAGCTGTACTGTCTTGGTGAAAAAATACAGTGCGTTCAGTTTCATTCCGTGTGTTCGACAGCTTGACTAAATGTAGTAATTTTGCCTTACGCGACTTGTTTTTTATGCCACAGAATAATTAGTGGGAGTCTTGTTAAGTCGTTGTGGAATTCGAGGTCGCAACCAGTAGAGACGAGTATTTCAAACTTTGCTCCAAAGCCATTTTTGATTCACACCCCCGACTTCACTTGAACGTCAAGGCCATGCAAACTGTCGTTTTTGTTTGTTTGTTTGTTTGCGGCTTAACGCCCAGCCGACCACGAAGGGCCATATCAGGGCGGTGCTGCTTTGACATAGTAAGTAGAATCCGCTTAATAAGTCCACGTTTAATAAAGTCACCCGCTTTTTAAGGCCAATTTCTGGCTGCACGGATTTTTACCTATGTTTTATGCTTAAAAAAAACCCCGCTTTATAAGGCCACCAACCGGCCGCTTAATAAAGCCACTTTTGGGCTCGCGTTAGATGTGAAAAGCAGTAACTGCTTTGACATATAACGTGCGCCACACAAAAGACAGAAGTCGCAGCACAGGCTTCATGTCTCACCCAGTCACATTATTCTGACACTGGACCAACCCGTCCTAGCACTAACCCCATAATGCCAGATGCCAGGCGGAGCAGCCACTAGATTGCCAATTTTAAAGTCTTAGGTATGACCCAGCCGGGGTTCGAACCCACGACCTCCCGATCACGGGGCGGACGCCGTACCACTAGGCCAACCGTGCCGGTCAAACTGTCGTTGACGTTCAAGTTGACTATGGGATACTCTCATTCCAGAGATTCTCACGTGGCTCTTGGGAGAGAAATATCTTCAATTCGAGAAGTGCGCTATTTAGCCCAAGCAAGCGGTTTTTTTTTTTAACGATTAAGATTGATTTTAAACAACATGCGTAAAGGTGGTGCAATACTCTATATTGCCAAGTTTTGTATAAACTGGACGGATTGATTCAGTATCACAGACATGCGAGTTCTCCTGATATGAAATCTTTTTGATTCGAGTAACTTGACAGAGAAGAAAACGAAGGTTCAATAATAAAAAATAAAAATTATCGGTGAAAATCCGAAGTCGGAATTTGAAGATAATAATATTGAAAAGAAAAAATTTCAAGAAAGAAAGATAAGGCACCCCCTTAAATCACACACACATACACACGAAAAACACTCAACAACATCAACGAAAACAACTAACAAACAAACAAACACAACAACATACTGACAACACAGAAAAACGTGGTGCCTCTTTCTGTCAGGCACTTCCTTGAGCATAAAGTTCTTAACATCACAGTTATGGATTGAAAATAACACCAAAAAACATATAGAAAATACAAAGGTTGAAACACACAGAAGCTGACGGAGCAAGAACACTGAATATTCACAGACGGGGGGGAAAAAAAAACACACACACAGATTAACATAACAGCGAATAAGAGAAAAGTGCAGACAAATATGGAGGAAAAATCGACGAAAATAATGTTTTACAGTAGTTATTACATGTTTTACAAATGCACATGAAAACAAAACATAGAATAATGACTAGTTGTGAACAAAGTCCACAAAGCAGGGCTGGACCAAATGAGTTGTAAGGGGGGGGTTCCTCCTTTTTTTGGGTGGCAAATCAGCGAAGTGGCGAAGCCACAAGCGCGCGCCTGCAGCGGCAGGCGCGCGAACTAGGAGGGTCCGGGGGCATGCTCCCCCGGAAAATTTGTGAAAAACGGTTAAAATCTGTGCAATCTGGTGCATTCTGGGCCTTGTTTTGAGGGTTAAGAGCAGCATTGTTTTGGTGCTAAAACTAGTAAAAACAAAACCCACTCAAAGCAAGGTACATGCTTTTTCCAGGGGTGGGGTTCCGGAACCCCTGGAACCCCCCCCTGGGTCCGGCCCTGCTTCCGAAGGGTAATCGGTGTTGAACTTTAGTGTGTTAAATTCATAGCTCATAATTCAGAGGCACCTCCAAAATTTGCAGAACCTGCACTTGTAAGCATAAAAAGTCATTTTAGATCCCTTTGAAGTCACAGAATGAACTGTACGAATGCATTTCGTTTACATGCGTTAAAGAAGGAATTATCCGTGTCGAGCCGACAGGGGAGGCAACTCTGTCGTGCAAGTGATGTCCCTTGGTTGACAACGCATGCATTTTCAATCGCGTCATTTTCGTCGATCAAACAACCAATTATGCTTGAATTAGGAGCTCAATCCGTCAATAAATTTCACGACAAATGTTCTCTGGCTTGATTACAGGGACTTGTATCAAAAATAACTAATGAATGCTACTGGATTCTGAGCTATGAATTTAACAGGCTAAAGTTCAACAGTTAAAGCTGTGGTCTATTTATGACTTTCCGGGGCTACGAGGTTGAAAAATAGGGATAAACTCATGTACAGAATTCTGTACAGCAAACGCTACCCGAAACCCAACCTATACGGCGTGTATGACCTTGAGAGCTTCACGGTCAACGCTTGAATTTTGCAGTGGTAACATCCGGTTTGCTCTCTCAGAGCTGAGCATATTTGTCAAGAAGGATCGAGCAGAAAAAAATAAACGACTTGGCAGATATTCGAACTCGAACGCCTCGGGGCCTCGAAATGTCAGGGCCGATGTCTTAACGGCTAGGCCACTTCACCAGTGTTGTCAAAGATTAAAAAATTGATAATTTTATATCATTCTACGCTTGAATTACCATTCATGCGTTGTAAAAACGTCAAAATTGCCATCAAAATTTGTCTTTATTTGCAAACATGTTTCACGGAATCGCAGTACATGTTTACACCGTTATGCTACACGACATTCGCGCCATGCAAATAGCTGCGTTATCTCTATTTACAACATGCAAGAAAAAAACCAAGAACAGTAATTGAATCCCTCCAAAGCTCTGTGCAGTTGAAAACAGACATCTAAGAAATAGTTATACATGTATTCACTTCTGAACAATGGGCGGATAGAGATATAAATCATGCTGCTTCAAGAATAACATAACATGAATTTATATCAATGTTTTTCCTTCTTTTTCGCAATTTGCGCAGTAGCCTAGTGGTTAGGACATGAGACACGAAGTCTCGAGGTCGAGAGTTCGAATCTTCGCCTGGGCGTTTATTTTTTCCCCTTGATCTCTCTTGAAGATAATAAATATGATCAGTCTTGAGAGAGCAAACCGGATGTTATCCCTGCAAAATTCAAACGTTGACTGAAGCTCTCAAGGTCATACACGCCGAATAGGTTTCGGGTAGCGTTTGCTGTACATGATTGTATGCCTATTAATTTTTTCAACCTCGTAGCCCCGGAAAGTCATAAATAGACCACAGCTTTAACCCACGAAGTCTCGTACCATTCTGACCCCCAACACGGTCAATAGACGATCGCGAGTTGTTGCAAAAATAACTCTGTTGATGTGTCTATGCAATATGGGAGAGTTGTGTTCTTTGAAGTTCAGGCAAGTGCAAAAAATGGCGGCGACCGTGACCGCTCGATAATTATGATTTGTTTTTAAAACATTCACATCGGAGCTCATGACTGAGTTACTTTAATCGTGACGCCATCATGGTTGCGTGTTATGCTAATTTTTTATTTCTGTCCCCAGTACTGACAAGAGACTACTTGGGACATGCACTGTCATGGTTGCGTATCGAGCCACTGGGCGTTATATAGCTAGACTTGCCGCACCTTCGAGCAATATAACTCTTCCAAAGCGATTTAAAAAACCCAACTACAATGTATTTATGAACATAATCTATTTTCATCAAAGAAAATCAGCGCAATAGGAACTACCAGACACACGAAAACATGGGGTTCCGTTCACACTGTGCGTTTGCTGGCAGGTTTTTGGAATATCAATAAGTTATGCTCCGAATAACCCGCACTGAGAAACTCTTTCATAGAAAAAGTAAAGGCATAAAAAACCCAGAAGTCTCAATGAATATAGTAACAGCATAGACCTATATTAAATATAGGTCCCTGGTAACAGGCACTGTCTTCGGATTTTGCATCTGCATAATTATGTGGATAAAGCCATTAGTTCTCAAATATTGCACAGTTAGTCAGTGTAGTTTGTCCCAGTTGACAGCAGATATCACTTCGTAGAACAGTATCAATGTTTATCATACGATCATATTTTTTTCTCGAAGTAAATAGACTTTTCCTTCGAACATTTCAAAAACACGCGCCAAATATCAACAGCAGGACTGCTTCCTGTGCAGAATGACAGTGTGTGGTGTGTGTTTGGTGTGTGTGCCGTGTGGTGTGTTTGTGTGTGGTGTTTGTGTGGTGTGTGTGTGTGTGGTGTTTGTGTGGTGTTTGTGTTGTGTTTGTGTGTGGTGTGTGTGGTGTGGTGTGTGTGTGGTGTTTGTGTGGTGTGTGTGTGGTGTATGTGTGTTGTGTTTGTGTGTGTGGTGTGTGTGTGGTGTGTGTGTGTGGTATGTGTGTGGTGTTTGTGTGTGGTGTTTGTGTGGTGTTTGTGTGTGGTGTTTGTGTGTGTGGTGTGTGTGTGGTGTTTGTGTGTGGTGTTTGTGTGTGGTATTTGTGTGTGATGTTTGTGTGTGTGTGTGAGAGAGTTTCGAATTATTGTTATAAGCGACAACCCGTGTCATTTTTTCATCAAAATATCCCATTCTGCATAGAATGTAGCCTGGCTGTGGATTTGCGGTACACGTTCCAGTGAAACGATGCTCTAACTATGATCCCAAGAGAAAGCCTGGACAGTGTGGTGGCCAATAAGATCGTCTTGACGGGTACAACCCCCATTTTAAGACCCCCAAATTTAAGACTCACTCCCTTTTAAGACCCTGATTTCTCAGACTATCTGTTCAAAACCTCTGTAAGTTTACCCCCATTCTAAGACTACCTCCGTTTTAAGACCCGATTTTCAGGGCGGGGATGTAGCTCAGTCGGTAGCGCGCTGGATTTGTATCCAGTTGGCCGCTGTCAGCGTGAGTTCGTCCCCACGTTCGGCGAGAGATTTATTTTCAGAGTCAACTTTGTGTGCAGACTCTCCTCGGTGTCCGAACACCCCCGTGTGTACACGCAAGCACAAGACCAAGTGCGCACGAAAAAGATCCTGAATCCTTGTCAGAGTTCGGTGGGTTATAGAAACACGAAAATACCCAGCATGCTTCCTCCGAAAGCGGCGTATGGCTGCCTAAATGGCGGGGTAAAAACGGTCATACACGTAAAAGCCGTGGGAGTTTCAGCCCATGAACGAACAAACAAACAAACAGACCCCCAAATTTAAGACTCCCTCCCTTTTAAGACCCTGATTTCTCAGACTATCTGTTCAAAACCTCTGTAAGTTTACCCCCATTCTAAGACTCCCTCCGTTTTAAGACCCGATTTTCTAAGATTTGTGGAGGTCTTAAAAAGGGGTTCCGCTGTAGTACGGTATCTATCAGTGTCAGTCCCTTGTGCGTGTTGCTGGGCCCATGATTATCAGTGACAACTCCCCAGCTCTATCAAACTCCTCTCTATGTGGTGCGCAGAAAGTCATCCAGCTCCGCCTGGAACTTGGGACTGAAGACCTTATCCAGCGTGTCCTTGTCGAGGGAGGGTGACTCGCTGCCGCCGCCGTCGTCTTTGCCAAGGAGACTGTTGAGGTTCTTGTCCGCCAGTCGGTCCAGGGCTTTGATGGTCTTGTCCTCCTCCTCCTCTTCTTTGGCCCGGGTGGCTGAAGACTTGGCCCCAGGTCTCGCTTTCTTCGGGGCGGAACTACTTGGCGCGGCGGCTGCGGCTGTTGCTGCTACGGCTTGCAGGATTGGAGTTTCTTCCGCTTGTACTGCCGGTGCTTCTGCTGGTTTTGGAGCAGAGCGTTCTGCTGCTGCCGCTGCAGCTGATGTGGAGGCTTTTTCGGAGACCTCGGATCTTGCTTCTTTGTTGGAGGTGCGGGAGGAACTCCGTTCTGACTTGTTCTTCTCCATATCGGATTTTTCGGACTTTGTCTCTTCGGAGGTTTTCTTCTGGATGTCTTCTTCTTTGCTGGTCCTATCTTCGCGGTCTTCGCGCTTCTCAACCTCCTTGGTCTTCTCTTCCCTGCCTGACCGTTCCTGAGATTCGTTGACCGCTTTAGCCACGATGCTCTCTTTTGCCGTTTCTTCTATCTTCTCCTCTCTCTTATCACTGCGACTGTCGCTTCTTCTCGACTCTTCACTGGTCTGCTTCGACGACTCTTCTTTGGTCTCCTTCGACGACTCTTCTTTCTCAGAGATTTCTTCCTTCTTCGTGGACCGCTCGCTGTAGGCTTCTTTGGCCACGACCGCTGTTTTGGCCGTGTCTTCGACTGATCTTTCGTGCTTTTCCTGTCTCTTCTCCTGTCTGCTGTCGCTGCGCTTGACCTCTTCCTGAGTCTTGTGCGTTTCTTTGGTTGTGTTTTTTTCCTTCTGGGTCTCCTTGGTCTCTTCCTGGGTCTTTTTGACCTCGCGACTGTCTTCTTGTGACGTGTGAGCACGTGCTGCCGTGGCAACCGTTGCTGTGGTGACGGCTGTGCTGGCGAGGGCGGAGGATGAGCGTTTTTCTGTCACCTGGAAAAGCAAAATATGGCAAAGCATTTTTGTTAGTGAAAAGTATAGATTTTTGGGTGTAACGTCCTACCTCGAAAAATATTTACTACCGGTTGAGGAAAAATATTAGGTCGATTGCACAGCAATTTCGACTTGCTTTCATCGGAATGATTTATGGAGTCAAGTCATTGTGACTTAAAAGTGTACATACAACTTACGTCCGAGCCTGTGTAAAAAGAAAACCCCACCAAAAAAAAAAACACTAAAAACTAGACGGTTGGGATGAAAATTGCAAGAGGAAGGTAATCGGGGGTGTTGATGGGGATAATATACTCGCTGTTATTCGCAAAGGGTCAACAAGTTAACTGGGAGACAAAGCAGTGGGAGGGGAGGGATGAAATGAGAGTCTCGGTCAAGGTGTACCAAAAGAAAACCTTTTTCTGTCGTCGTCAGAGAGAGAGAGAGAGAGAGAGAGAGAGAGAGAGAGAGAGAGAGAGAGAGAGAGAGAGAGAGAGAGTGAGGGAGAGAGAGAGAGGAAGAGAGGGAGAGAGAGAGGAAGGGAGGGAGAGAGAGAGGGGGGAGACAGAGAGGGGGGGGGGGGAGACAGAGAGGGGGGAGACAGAGAGAGAAAGAGAGAGAGGGAGAGACAGAGAGACAGACAGAGGCTGAGAGACAAAGAGACAGACAGAGAGACAGAGAAGAGGGATGGATATCTTCAAGGTAAAGCAGTGCTAACCTTTTCCTCCCTGTCATCAATTTCGACTTGTACGTCACGGGCTGTGGTTTTCTCCTCGTAGTTGTGTCCCACCTGTTTCTCCGTCTGCACACACGTATTGGCCAATCAGGGCAGACGTTACATGAATGAAACACACAATAACCAATCATTAAAATGAAAATTAACATTCTGACCAATCGAAGTAGACCGTTGACTATTCAAACGAGGGTAGGTTACCACTGACACACACACACACACACACACACACACACACACACACACACACACCGTCACACACACACACCGTCACACACACACACACACACACACACACACACACACACACACACACACACAGTGAAAAAACTTCCAGTCAAAATGATAATTAGACTGCACAGACTTTCACGTTATGGTTAGAAAAGAAAAACACTTCGGGTAAGTGTTAATTTGAAAAGTCTTAGTTGAAGATGTTTAACGACTTAAACACAAAAGCAAAATGGAACGAACATCCTGCAAATTTAACCAGCTGGTGAAAGTACAGTTTCGCTGAGTAACAGAATTGAAATACAGTTTATTTCATTGTGAACTGCCAATGAAAATATTTAGCCTATCGACAAACATGTGCAACTACAACACGTTATTTCAAAATGAATCAATCAAAATAGAGAAAGGGTGCAGTTTACACAGCTACTGTCCAATGGGACTGAAAATGACACAGGTGCGACAGACGAAGGTGCAGACGACACCCGGTGTAACACGAAAGTTTTACTTCACGAAAAATTTACTCCGGAGTAAATATTTCGTACGAAATTCTTACTCCGAGTACACTTTTCGTACGAGAAAAGAACTCCCCAAGGCACGAAAAAATTACTCCCTCCACGAAATTTTTACTCCCCATTTTTTTTTGCTTCCAGTAAAAATCTCGTACGCAAAAATGGGATGCGGGCGAAGGGATAATGCCAATAAGTGATCTCGCACAAACGAATGTCGCGCTACCCTCCTTCCACCCCTTCCACCACCAAGACTAACAGGGGACAAGGGAGTAAAAATTTCGTACACCTGGCATGGGAAGTTAAATTGCTCGTGTTGGGGTGAAGTAATTTATTCGTTATTTATTCGTCAGGGGAGTAACATTTTTTGTACGAAATGTTTACTCGGAACTCATCTGTCTTGGGGAGTAATTTTCTCGTACAATGGGGGAGTGCTTTTTTCGTAAAGGGAGTAACTTTTTCGTACAAAATGTTTACTCCGGAGTAAAAATCTCGTGGGAGTAATTTTCTCGTGTTACACCGGCACAACGCTTGAACGACGAGTGACAATCTCTCCTGCCCTCCGACAGAAAACGCCAAAGCATCTCTTATATATCTTTCTCTTTGTTTTCAAGAAGAAATTTGGAGATTGGAGACAGATTTAGTTTTCTTGAAATAAAATGAGCTCCTGTTATGAAATACACTCGTCAGAGGTGACAGTACAGGCTGAGTGTGTCTGGAATTTATCTACACTATAAAATAAGCCCGATGACTCCGGTTTTACACGGAATTCAAAGCATTTTGTCTTTGGCCCAAATCAGAACACAATTGTAAGAATAACTGTACTCCATGCACTACGTCTAATTCAGTGTTTGTTTTCCGTTCCAGTGTCGTCTGCCATAGGTCTGATCGCACATCTGCGTCGATTCTCCTTACATCAACCTTTTCCTCGCTTCATTTTGAAAAAACCCAATAATTTAATCCAACAAATATTTATTCACCTGCGACTCGTTAGAAGCTATATACGACTCGACCTGTCTGGCCAGATAGACTCTTTGAGCTAGTGACAGGCTATGCCCTGCTGGGATGCTTCGGCGTTTCCTCTTCGTGCGTCCCCGGTAGCTTCCGGGAGCTGTTCGGGGAGTTCCGTGAGAGTCCGAAGGCGGCAGATTGTCACTCGTTGTGTCCTCGGTCGTTGTGCTGATGTCGGGAACAGACTTAGAGCGTAACAAGTAAGTATAGGAAGAGTAGCGATAATTGTTTGCTACGATACGCGGCACTTCCACATAAGCTGGCTTCAGTTCTTTTATCACCGGGGATGTTCGTGAAGGTTCGAAACACTCTGGGGAAGTCCGGGAAGCTTCGGGACTTTCCGGAACTTCCCGAGACTCCGCCCAGGCAGTCTGACGTTTCACCAGAGGCGGAGGCTGAGCCGTAGGAGATGGGGATGAAGATGATGATAGTGGTGGTGGTGGTGAAGAGAGCTGGTGAGTACGCCCTACCTGAGCCGTGTAGTGGTGATCCTCGAAGGTGGGCTGGGGGGTAGGGCTCCGGGTCTTCTCGTCGTCCAATTCCGTGAGGTCCGAAATGTCGACGCTGGCGAAAGAAGTATCGCTGCGTTCTAGTTTCCTCGGGGTACCGCTGGCACGGCTGTTGCGTGAGGCTGCCCTCTTCGCGGGGCTTTCGTTGTTGGCGTTCTCGCTGGATTTGGCCCTGGTGGTGTCAGCGTTGTTGTTGTGGTTGTTGTCGGCCACGGCTTGTGCGGACTTTATAGAGTGGGAACTAGGGGCTCTTTTCTGTGGACTGCCCGTCTTCTCCGACTCTGCGGCTGCTTGCTTGTCCGGTGAGGGTTGCTGTGCGTAACCCTCTTCCACCTAAAGGAAAGTGCATAAGTATGTGTGGTTTATTTGTAAAGTTCTTTAACCACTACGAAAAGAAGAAACTGGGTGAGACCAAGAAAGAAAAGAGTGAAGTGTACAAAATAAGCACCAAGACTGAACAACAACAAACAAACAAACAAACAACCAACCAACCAACCAACAACACAGAAAAATGTATTCAAAAGACACACGAGTACTGAAAGCATGACATGACGGTTCTGCACTCTCATTGGATAACTAAGAATCCCGTATCAGCGGTTTGTAGACATTTCCATCAACCTGTCTGTGCCTACACTATCAAAAGATTGCGTAGCCATTAAGAACTTGGGGTTAAATATCTACGCAGCCACCTATCTAACGAATGCGAGGGAGAACGAAAAGGAGCACCGTTTGGACTATTGCTGGGGTGTTGCAGGTAGCTCTGTTTCCTCCTTGGGGATGAAGCTACCAGGGGAAGGGATTGTGTTGGAGGTGCGGGTAGAGGGGTAGCCCTTCCGGTGCTCCCCCTTGGACCTCCCTAGTCTAGGACCCTGGGTCTTCGCGAGGTGGCCATTGTGGCGTAATCCCTCCGGACTAGCATAACGTTTCCCTATCCCAAGACCGACCGTGCGTGGTCTATGACCACATCCTCTACGAGGTGACCCTATCAACTAGGCAGCGCAAGCCCCTAGGCGAAACACGGCGGATCTAGAGGAGAGAACCTCGATAAAAAACCTGAGCTGCCATGAAGACGGAGCATGTTGGCTGAGGACAGCGGGCAGACCTCCTGTGCCGACACCCATCTACAGGGGGAAACCAGGCATGCACGCATCAAACCCAACATGGCCACGCCGGGAACGCAGAAGAAGAAGGACTATTGCTACTGTAGGCTATACGTTTAACGGTAAACTATCAATCCGCCCTGGAAGTCATGCGAGTTTTCGATGTATTTCATTGCATGCAGCCATCACGCACCTTCATTGTATAATCTTGTTTGCATGTTTACTGGTACGCTCGCAAACTCAGAAAATAATTTAATGAAGGACATGAATAAAAAAATAACAACATTTTCGTTTGAAGCGAAATTGTATTTGTTTGGTTTTATTCAGACTTTTGAATCAAGATACAACACAAAACAGCTTAAAATTCATGCACCCTCTATTCGAGGTTTGTTTCTGATCCTTTTAGTTTTTTCAAACGCGAGATCAGGATACCAGATAAACGCCTACCTACTTTCCAATAGACAAATCAACGAACTTAAAGGAAGGAGACTCTTTCTCTCTTTCTCTCTCTTCCACGCTTTCTCTCCCCCCCCCCCTTCTCTCTCTCTCTCTCTCTCTCTCTCTCTCTCTCTCTCTCTCTCTCTGTACCTCACACACACACACACACACACACACATACACACACACACACACACACACACACACACACACACACACACACACACACACACAAATATATATATTTATACAGACTCATTAATCACAGCCTGCCTCTTCGGTTGAGAATCAACAAAAATACACACCTGGAATGTGCTGCGATCATCTACACAACACCTGCATTTAGCTTAAACTTATTTCTCCAAGTCTCACATCTTATCTTTCACCAAGCAGCCGTCTAGCTTTGAATACACCATGTACGTACACCGTATCGAAGCATACCGTATTGGCAAACCTTTTCCAACGCCCCACAGACGTTCCCATATATCAAAGAACCCCCGATATTAAATCAGTTGGAATGATAAATGTGAAAAACCGCCATTGCAGTCATGTAGGATACATTTGTGAGGCTTACCTCTGAATGTAGCACGACTGATAAAATTCAACTACTCTGGAAAGACAGTATCCCTGTTCTGGGGCTTACTCTGTTGCAGAATGTCTCAGGTTTCAAGGCTTCAATCAGTAGATTAGTCCTGAATTTTGCATGCGCCATGTTGCATGCAATGGCATGTTGATTCGCACACAAACACTGCGTCGTGTTTCGTTACAACGATATCGATTGGATTCTGCTGTTTTCCTGCTCATTGCTTGCAATCTGTTGACAATAGAAGACTTTAGTACTCGTGCTAAAAACAGCGCAAAGCCAAAGTAACAAAAATGTTTCCTCTCGGCTGTTAACACCATTATGCCCTCTCGTCTGTGTGTGCAGAGTTCTCATTTGGGGTTTATTCACCTGCTCTGACACTGAAGAGAACAGGGTTTGAATAGCTGTTTGGAATTCATTGAAGACATGAATGTGTATTCTGCTCAGAGCTTCAAAACATGCATTCGTTTTTAAAGGCATAGTACTTCTGAGGTGACCTGGTACTGCCCAGAAGTCCTACTGATTCTGTGCACAGCAGTAACAACCGTCATATCAGTAAAAAAAAAAAAAAAACCCACACACATCACAATTTCCGATGATTCTGTTGAAACAAGAGTCACTTGAGAGAGCGCAATGCCAAAATAACAAACCAGTGTCCTGTCGTGTAAGTTAAGCATTTCAGTTCAGGGGTATCCCCCCTCGGACCGCAACACGGTGGCCTAGTTGTAAGGCGTCCGCCCCGTGAGCGGGAGGTCGTGGGTTCGAACCCCGGCCGGGTCATACCTAAGACTTTAAAATTGGCAATCTAGTGGCTGCTCCGCCTGGCGTCTGGCATTATGGGGTTAGTGCTAGGACTGGTTGGTCCGGTGTCGGAATAATGTGACTGGGTGAGACATGAAGCCTGTGCTGCGACTTCTGTCTTGTGTGTGGCGCACGTTAAATGTCAAAGCAGCACCGCCCTGATATGGCCCTTCGTGGTCGGCTGGGCGTTAAGCAAACAAAAAAACACACAAAAAAATCCCCCCTCGCGTTTGAATAGTTGTTTATTATTCACTGAATATTTGTACGTGTTGTGTGTCAAGTGCTAGTCAACATAATATACACAGCGGCGAAGAAGACTTGTCAAAGGCACTGCAATACTAAGTGATAGAATGACAGTCGATTCCCACCAGTCTAACCCGTCTTCTATCAGGAGAAAACTAATTTCAAAATTTGACAGTACTGTCTCTTCTGCGACAGTCATTCTGATGGTAAACGTGCATGTACAAACTCTAAGAAAATAAAGAAAATATATATATTTTGTTGTTGTTATATTTTCTTTTTTTTACTATAATATTTCTTAATACTCATGCAAATATGGGAACAAGCTTTCTGTCCAAAGACATACACGGTCGGCGTACAATATGAATTCGGTAAATCATTTTTGACGGACTGTGCCTTTGACAGCCGCGTGGCCTACAAGCATTGTTGCCGAGAGACCCAGAGACAGCGCGAAAGTATGCGTACAGAATACACGCGACGTGTTCGCACAAGGTCAGACTGGCACCGAAATAGTTGTGATCTGTTTGAAGAAGTTTCATCACAAACAAACAAGCGAACATGTGCACACAGGGAATAATGCACACAGAGACAGTGCGAAAGTATGCATACAGACTACACACAAAGCCTACATGTTCGCACAAAGTCAGACTGGCACTGAATTAGTTGTGCTATGTTTTAAGAAGCTAAATGACATACAAACAAGCGAACACACAGGGAATGATACAAACTCAGAGACAGCGTGAAAGTATGCATACACACTACACGCGACAGGCTCGCACACGGTCAGACTGGCACTGAATTAGTTGTGCTATGTTTTAAGAAGTTTAATCACAAACAAGAAATTCCTCCGAGGTAGGAAAAACACCCCCGTCCTTAGCATTCTCACTGCCACCAACTGAGCAGGCACTGCTAACAAGTGTGGTTATTTCCCTTTGACCATTAATATGTGCCTCTATAAGTCCTTGTAGAATCTTAATCCACCAATAACCCCCTAACCGTGTGTTTGACTGGTCCCAATTTTTGTAAGGACCGTCTCAGGAATGTATAGAACCTGTTCACCAAGTTTGGTGACGATCGGTCCGTTCATTCTTGAGATCTATATGCGAACACAAACACACAAACAAACAAACAAACACATCGACCGAAACCTATACACACCCCTATACCGGGGGTGTAACAAACAAGCGAACACACAGGGAATCAGACACACGGAGACAGCGTGAAAGTATGCATACAGGATTTTCTGCTCTATTGAAAGCTTAGGCACAAATTATCAAATACACAAGAAATGATATACACAAGGACTACTGGAAATGTAACTGGCCTGGCAATCTTAAAGGCAGAAGGACCATCACAAGAAAACAAACAGAGAAGGGCGTGTGAACCTGGCGAAGCACAAAGACTGACAGAAGACAGTTAGGTAAAGAAAGAAAGACAGAAACAAACAAGAATAGACCAAAGACAGTTGCAAGATAGAAGAAGACTGGCTCTCAAAGATATGTCTTGCCGTATATTTTGAGCACAAACGTCCTATTGTTGCTTAACCAGCTAAACGTTAAAAAATAGAAGAAAACATAAGTATTCCCAACAACAACAACAACAACAACAACAACAACAACACAACAAAACAACAACAACAACAACAACAACAACAACAACTTCAAGCCTAACCGGTCTTCTATATAATCATGAGAAAACAGAGGCCATTGCTCCATCCTTCAGCGAACTAGTTACCTTGTCCCCTTTTCCCCCGCAGCGTTCCATGTTCTTTTGTGTTACTTCACTTCTTGATATTTTGACAGGCCAATCGTTACACGCAGAGTCTCAGTGGATATTAAAAGCAATGGTCAAAATATGCGCATCATTTGAAATGCGAGTTTTGCGCTTCAGTATGAGCCTTCGAGGATTCGGGGTGGTTGCTGGTTGGTTATGTTTTAGGTTGCTGGGTGGTTATCAAAAAATAAACAACCCTTCCGGGTTACAGATGTAAAGAAGAAGAGGGGGGGGGGGGGGCCTGAGTTGTCCAACTATTGCCGAAGTTATTCGAAAAAAAGGTAAACTTTTATGTCACGGTCTCGGTCTCTGGAACCGGTATCACGAACTGAAAACTCTGCTGAACAATCCCTCTCAATGCTGTCAATGCGCATGCGCCAATCTTGGACTTAAAAAATGCGACCCTTTGACCGAACGAACTATGGGTTAGGGTAAGGGTTAGGTTTAGGGTTAGGGTTCACGACCTGATTAATCTCCCCATGTTAGCGCATGCGCATTGACCGCAGGGATTGTTCAGGCAGAGTTTTCAGTTCGTGACACCGGGGCAAGAAAGACGAAAGGCGGCATGCGACGAAAAACTTGGAACATTCTGGCGGCGGCTGTGAGACTGTACCACGGGTAATAAAGCGAAAGCAACGACACGGTTTGCCGTACAAAGACTGTGTGTGTGACGGACATTTCTTTACACACGTGAGCACACAACTCGCTATCGGACTCAGTTCCAGTAGCGAGAAGATTCTTCATCTCGAAAGTGTCAGTACATCATTCGGTTTAAGAAAGCAAATTGTACTTCGACCTCCCCCCCCCCTCCCCCCACTCCCTTGCCTACATGCATTAAACATTCGTAGGGCCTATTCGTATTGGAACCGGGGCAAACATGGCTTGAATTAACCGTGTGTTTTGTGCCTTACAACAGAGCCTTCTATATCCCCAGCGCAACCACAACTATGGTCTTTTGTTTCCTTTCACCTCTTGACATTTCGGCAATCAAATTATCGTCAGCGTGAACAGTGTCCAAGCTTACCTAAAGCCTAATCCGCCGGGCCACATCCGGACAAAACCCATTTCCAAATCAACCCGGTGCGCGTGATATTTGTGAAATATTTGGTCACTCTTTGAACCTTTTCAACACTAAGCGTTTTGTTGTACAGTGAAACCCACTTTTAAGACCCCCCCCCCCCCCCCCCAATTTAAGACTCCCTCCTTTTTAAGACCTTGTTTTCTCAGATTTTCTGTTCATAACCTCTGTAAAATGACCCCCGTTTTAAGACTCCCTCCTTTTTAAAGGTCCTTGTCTACATTTTTATACCGAAATCGCCATTTGACCATTAAAATGCAGAGTCTATTATCTACAAATATCAACAATACACCCCCTTTCGATCAGGAAAGACGAAGCCAGTGAAGCCGTTTGAAAATTCATTGTAGTATTCCAGCGTAGTACTCATAGTAGGATAATTATTCTTATTTGGAAAATGCCAAGTGCAAAACTCCTCTCAAATCCCGTGCATTTCGTTCGTTTAAAAAAAAGCGTGGACATCGCTCCAGTGTCAAACTGTGGCTGCACTTGTTTGGGCGTGGCTATAAGCATAGTGACATGAATTTGATTGGTCAGTATTTTTTAGGCAAACCACATGTTCTCAGCAAACAGAAAACAAAATATTGGAAGCGTGAGTCACGCTACCCCAAAATAAAATCTTTTTTTTACATATATTTTTTTTTCTATACATTTTTTCCCCATGGTACATTCATCATCTGACATAACTTTTTAGCGAAATATAACCATAAGATTATTGAAAAAAAGCAAAAATGTAGACGACCACCTTTAAGACCGATTTTCTCAGATTTGTGGAGGTCTTAAAAGGGGGTTCCACTGTACATGTTCAAAGAACCTTCTCATCTACGTGCAACTATTTGCCAACGGCCGGGAGACGTCAATACAGACCGCGTTTGCACAGAACAAGGTCTTGTATTCATACCCCACTTCCGCTCATTTAGTTCTGGCAATCATGGCCGAAGTTAATCGAACAAAGTCCATTTCACGCTCTTGGTCCGGGAACATCAATGAGCAAACATCGCTCAAATTGACTGCGGGGTTCGTGTCTTACACACCAATGGTGGTGGTTAACTAAACGCGCCATTACTGGCACTGGCTTTGCTGAATATGGTGGTCATAGCAACCTGAAAACTATAGCTGTGGCTGGTTGCTGCTGCTGCTGTTATTTTTCAGACACAAAGTCGGATTGTATTTGACAAGACTGGCGGTAAAGGCTTGACATTGCTGACACAAGAAGGGAGAAAAGTGTGGTTGAACGGTAGTCCCATGCCAATTACGTTGTACGCACATGCCCACTCACCCTCGCACACAGACGCACATATCATGCATAGATACTTTGCAGCCTACAAAATGCAGGAGTTGAATGGAGAGAGAGAGTGAGTGAGAGAGAGATTCAGATTCAGATTCAGAACTTTAATACAAAGGGATGAAGGTTTTAGGCTATGCCTAATCTTCCAACCTGTCCCTTTTAGACATACATGACATTATACATTACAATTATATATTTATACTAGAATGAATACCCGCTTCGCCGGGTAGCCGGCTTCGCCGGGAAGAAGTACTTAGAGCCGTACGCGGGTCCGAACTATGGACCCGCCAAGCTTAGGTCCCTCCCAGATTCGTGGAATGGGAACAGCACGAAAATGATTCAGTGGCCATAATGCCATTCCTGACCATATCGAGTCCCATCCTTGTCGACGAATGTAACCGTGTTAATCACCTTTGGAGGCGAACTCCACTCAAACAGGACTGAGCAAGTTATGGCTTCTCAAAGGAAGGCCAGTACATAAAATTACACAAAAGCCGCCAGACCACATCACAAACAGAACTGAAGAATGCACAGGTGTTGCTTACATAGAGACACACACACTCACACACACACACACACAAACACAGAGAAGCCGTATCTATAGAGAGATAGATGACAGTGTATTTTTCGCGTGGCTATAAATTGATTCGACCTTTGCACTTTTACAGTGAGGATAATTTACGGGTCCAATTTACGTTCTGTACACTGCGTTGACCTTCTAAAAATAGGTAACAGTAACAGAACGCCGGGAATATCCGAAGACGCTCAGCGCAGTGGACAGCGCAGTGTAGTAACTTACAACTGAACGGGAAAGCCACACGAAGGAAGGGAGATAAACGCCAAACACTGGAGAAGATAAGGAAGAGTTACTTATAATGGTGAAATGAACACAAAAACGAAAATGAGTTCAGCGCTGCGCGCTGAGAGCACGTGTTGAAATATCTCATCGATGATATTGTGTCCGGGGTGTAGCTGAATACGGTGTCCAAATTTGAAAAAGATCCACCGAGAACTTTGGCGTTGTGATGTGGTGTAGCGGCTATGGTGTGTCGGTATGGGGGCCCGGGTAAGCTGAGGTGGAACCAAAATAGCTGAGGTGGAACCAAAATCGGTTCCGCGCTGCGCGCTGAGAGCACGTGTTGAAATATCGACCAGGTTGTGTCGTGTCCCGGGTCTACCTGAATATGCCCACCAAATTTGAAGCAGATCCATCGAGAACTTTGGCCGTGCATCGCGCACAGATACACAGACAGATACACAGACAGATACACAGACAGACACACAGACTCTAGTCGTATATATATATAGATAACATGTATTATACAGAGAAATATTTTTATAGTTCATGGAGAGAGAGAGAGATAGATAGAGAGAGAGAGATAGAGATATAGAGACAGAGAGAGAGAGAGAGAGAGATAGAGACAGAGAGAGAGAGAGAGAGATAGAGACAGAGAGAGAAAGAGAGAGAGAGAGATAGAGACAGAGAGAGACAGAGAGACAGAGAGAGAGAGAGAGAGAGATTTATGAGGTGTGTGTGTATGGGTGTGTGAGGGTGTGGTTGTGTGTGTGTGTGTGTGTGTGTGTGTGTGTGTGTGTGTGTGTGTGAGAGAGAGAGAGAGGGAAAGAGAGACAGACAGACAGACAGACAGACAGACAGACAGACAGATATAGAGGAGGTGGTGGTGGCTCTAAAACAATACGCATATTTCTTAAACCTGAAGGTTGTCCTTGATATGTACAACTCGTGCAAATTACTCTCTCTCTCTCTCTCTCTCTCTCTCTCTCTCTCTCTCTCTCTCTCTCTCTCTCTCTCTCTCTCTCTCTCTCTCTCTCTCTCTCTCTCTCTGTCTCTCTCTCTCTGTCTCTCTCTCTCTCTCTCTCTCTCTCTCCCTTTCCGTCTCTCTCTCTCTTTCCGTCTCTCTCTCTCCCCCCTTCTCTCTCTCTCTCCCTCTCTCTCTCTCTCTCTCTCTCTCTCTCTCTGTCTCTCTCTCTCTGTCTATTTCTCTCTCTCTCTTTCTCTCTCTCCCTTTCCGTCTCTCTCTCTCTTTCCGTCTCTCTCTCTCCCTCTCTCTCTCTCTCTCTCTCTCTCTCTCTCTCACACACACACACACACCCACACCCTCACCCACCCATCCACACACACCTCATAAATCATTCGCCCCACATCCCAAATGATCAGGAAGCAGTTAAGCCGCCCATGTTTAAAGTAAAAATAACTCTGACATTTTACTCATTGCTAGTTCGCGTGATCAGACCCTCCAACAAGGAACACAAGGAAACGAAGCGGACACAAAATATAACCCCCAGTCCAAAATTACACCTTCAATTTACATCCATCACGACTTTAAAAACACACAGTTATTTCGCAAAATGAGAAACAGTATTGCTAGTCCAGCGCAGTGACAGAGAAAATCTATAATAACCACACCAGCTTTACACCCTACGTACGATGTGTCTGAAAACACCTCAGCGCGGAGGGGTTTTGCTGCCAGCGCAGCAAAGTCAAGATAAAGAGGAAACATTTTCTCGGCTCGCGCGGCAGCAAGCACTATGTCTCTAGACTGTTTAGGAACTTGAATCAAAGCGCCGGTCAATAGACCCTATCGGTATTCCAAGCTCTCGTAATCTCTCGCAAACTTCAGAGCATAGCAATTTCAAAGCATGCGGTACAGCGATCTCGTGCGAGCTGCACAAGCCAAGGTTCGAAGTTCTCGCGATGTTCTAGTTGAGCACGTATTAAGTATCATGTACCCACTACTAGTCATTGTGCATTTTAGTTAATGGACTGATGATGTCATTTGTATGGAGTCGACGCACGTGCGAGGATATGTATGTGTGGGAGGGGGGGGGGGGGGCGCGGGAGATGGAAGCTTGCTGTATGTTATGTAATGTATATATTGTGTGTGATACGTGGAAATGTGATACTATTTATTTGCATGTATGATACAGGTACAAATGTGATAATTGTAGGCTTATACTAGTGATTACTGTGTGTGATACATGAAATGTGATATGAATGCTGTTTTTATATGTTATACTCTTACTTTCTCCCAAGCGCAAGACAAATTCTTCTATGAAAATTGAAGCCAATAAAATTTGAGTTGAGTTGAGTTGAGTTAACAAAGAGCGTGTCTCGCGAGAGCTGCTCAGATACCGAAAAGGTCTATTGAAGTATCCTACTTCTTTATTCCTACTGTAGTATTACTACTATTATTCGCTAGTAATAGTGCTACAGTAACGATAAAGGAGTAGGATACTTCAATCGACCAGCAATCTGATACAAGCTCCTGCGATATCAACCATCAAGATTTTACATGAGTTTAAGAACATTCTTCCACTTGGGCACAACCACAAATCAACAGTATGCTAATTTCTGCATAGAATAAATTTCAAAAGAGACACCAGTGTCAATATGTAAAAGCAATTAAGCAACAACAACAAAAAATTATATATATATATTAAAAAACTATATTATAAAAAAAAGTCTCTCTCATCAAAGAGAGCCAGTCTGTCGAATCGTGGTGTGTGTTTTCGTAAACTGATGTTCGTATACCACGTAAAAGCCTGGGCAGATCTATAGTGCTTTACATTGATCATCGTTTACATGGGAAATAAGGTACATCTCTACCCCCCACCCCCCCCCCAAAAAAAAAAAAAAAAAAAAAAAGTGAGGCCAAATTATATTGCTACGTTAGAAAATTATCGCCTGATTAAGTGGGGGACCCTGAAACTCTCTAATAATCCCCAGCAACTCGAGATAAAATCCGTGGAACAATTATCGGGTCTTCCACGATAGCGCAACATCGATTTTGCCTCTGCTACATGAGAATGTGATTATCTGTCACTGGGATAGAGCTTGGTGAGCTGTTGAGTTTTACTCGGTCTTATCGATATGTTTTTTTTCCTGTTTTGGGATTTGAATGTTGTTTAAGAATAAAAATTGAGTGGTGAAGGACAAATGTATACAAACGCACTTACGCACTTAAACACACACACAAACACACACACACACACACACACACACACACACACACGCACGCACAGGTATAGTCAATGACCAGCGATAGCGCAAGTTGTTTCGTAAACGGGTGCTTACAAAAAAGACAGACGAATCCATTTACGACAGAAAATATTTGTCCGATCTGAGAATCGCTGTGTATTTTGCGTGACTTTGTTCAGCAAAATGAAGGCAGGCACATTTAGCAGGAAAAGCGTTGGCAGGCCTTACACACAAACGAAGAAAACAAGTTCTAACATTATTATTCCGCTTTTCTTGAAATCAACGTTTTAAGAAATACATGCCTGTTTAGTTAGGGATTCATTGGTTGTACCTTGAGTGCAATCATTGAGTACTGTTTTCATCTACTATGGGATTATGAAGTAACACAAACAGTGCATTTATGCAAGGCTGGCGACTGGTATTCTAGCATAATAAAATAACACACAGGAGTATAGAGAGAGTACTTTACCACGCGCGTTACCTGGGGCGGCATTGATTTTCCTGATGTCCCAGCTGACAGCACAACAGGCGCTCTGGATTATTGGACGCTTTGGGTAATCACTGGTCTCTTATTTTGGAGTGGCTGGCTATTCTGTGTCTGTCTATCTGTCTCTCCCTATCTGTTTGTCTGTCTCTCTTGTCTCTCTACCCTCCTCTCTCTCTCTCTCCCTCCCCCCTCTCTCTTCCCCCTACTCCCTCTCTTCCTTTCTCTCTCCCTCCCCCTCTCTCTTCCCCCCTACTCCCTCTCTCCCTTTCTCTCTCCCTCCCCCTCTCTCTTCCCCCCTACTCCCTCTCTCCCTTTCTCTCTCCCTCCCCCTCTCTCTTCCCCCCTACTCCCTCTCTCCCTTTCTCTCTTCCTCCCCCTCTCTCTTCCCCCCTACTCCCTCTCTCCCTTTCTCTCTTCCTCCCCCTCTCTCTTCCCCCCTACTCCCTCTCTCTCTTTCTCTCTCCCTCCCCCTCTCTCTTCCCCCCTACTCCCTCTCTCCCTTTCTCTCTCCCTCCCCCCTCTCTCTTCCCCCCTACTCCCTCTCTCCCTTTCTCTCTCCCTCCCCCTCTCTCTACCCCCCCTCTCTCTCTGTCTGTCTCTGTCTCTCTCCCTCATCTCCCTCATCTCTCTCTCTCTCTGTCTCCCTCCCCATCTCTCTACCCCCCTCTCTCTGTGTCTGTCTCTGTCTCTCTCCCTCATCTCCCTCATCTCTCTCTCTCTCTCTCTGTCTCCCTCCTCCTCTCTCTACCCCCCCTCTCTCTGTCTGTCTCTGTCTCTCTCCCTCATCTCCCTCATCTCTCTCTCTGTCTCTGTCTCCCTCCTCCTCTCTCTACCCCCCCCCTCTCTGTGTCTGTTTCTGTCTCTCTCCCTCATCTCCCTCATCTCTCTCTCTCTCTCTCTGTCTCCCTCCTCCTCTCTCTACCCCCCCCCCCCCTCTCTCTCTGTGTCTGTCTCTGTCTCTCTCCCTCATCTCCCTCATCTCTCTCTCTCTCTCTGTCTCCCTCCTCCTCTCTCTACCCCCCTCTCTCTCTGTGTCTGTCTCTGTCTCTCTCCCTCATCTCCCTCATCTCTCTTTCTCTGTCTCTGTCTCCCTCCTCCTCTCTCTACCCCCCCTCTCTGTGTCTGTTTCTGTCTCTCTCCCTCATCTCTCTCTCTCTCTCTGTCTCCCTCCTCCTCTCTACCCCCCCCTCTCTCTGTCTGTCTCTGTCTCTCTCCCTCATCTCCCTCATCTCTCTCTCTCTCTCTGTCTCCCTCCTCCTCTCTCTACCCCCCTCTCTCTGTCTGTCTCTGTCTCTCTCCCTCATCTCCCTCATCTCTCTCTCTCTCTCTCTGTCTCCCTCCTCCTCTCTCTACCCCCCTCTCTCTGTCTGTCTCTGTCTCTCTCCCTCATCTCCCTCATCTCTCTCTCTCTGTGTGTCTCCCTCCTCCTCTCTCTACCCCCCCCCTCTCTCTGTGCCTGTCTCTGTCTCTCTCCCTCATCTCTCTCTCTCTCTCTCTCTGTCTCCCTCCTCCTCTCTCTACCCCCCTCTCTCTCTGTCTGTCTCTGTCTCTCTCCCTCATCTCCCTCATCTCTCTCTCTCTCTCTCTGTCTCCCTCCCTCATCTCTCTCTCTCTCTCTCTCTCTCTCTCTCTCTCTTTTAAGTTCCTTTTTTTTTGAAGGGATAAAGACCATGGCAGATATAGGTTAGCAATTTTGAATACAATCAAAATCTAGGCCACAAACTGTCACCTTATCATGATTGGTTGGTTGTTGTTACCCAATACCTGACCTAATTCTGTCATTTGCTTCCCACCAATCTAGACGGAACCGGGTGCAATTTTCCAATCCTAAATCTCAACTTTCCATGCTGCGAAGCAATATCCTCAAAAGTTTTGAAATTCGATGTAACACATTTTTTTTTCACATGCAATTAATTCCTCACACACACACACTCACACGCATGCACGTACGCACAAACTGACGCGAGAACGCACGCACGAACGCTGGCACACACACACACACACACACTGACACACCCACACACCCACACACACACACACACACACACACACACTCACACACACACACACACTCACACACTCACACACACACACACACACACACACACACACACACACACACACACACTCACACACTCACACACACACACCTCATAAATCTTTTTGTACACATCCCAATTGATCAGGACACCGTAATAAAGCCACCCATGACTCAAATAAAAAACGCTGGCGCTGGACCCGAGTACTCTTCCGACTGGCTCGCTCCCCCAGTATGAAAGTTTTTGTCTTGTGTACGTGGATTTAAAAAAAAATTATTTATTTATTTTACACAATTAAAAAAACTATTAGAGTAAAATTAAACATTGAAACGTTCATAATAAACAATAGTAAACAAAAATTAAAAAAAAAAAAAAATAGAACGCCCATGCCGGGAATCGAACCCTGATCCCTTTGGCCACCAAGCCACCACCTTGAATCCCTGACACAGTGTCCCTGTCGCTCTCTCTCGTGCTCTCTGTCTCTCTTTCAGTCTCACCGAGACCAAACCTGCACTGTAGTTTCTTTGCCGAGACCAAATTAATCCCCACCCGCTGGCTGGCTTGCAAATCTTCTCGCATGCGATACGCATGCTTTTCATGACGCACGCGTTCGGCTGTTCTATCAGCTCAATGGCTGGCTGTCGCTCCGATTGAATTCGTCCAACCGTCAAGAACTTTTGTGTTTTTTTGGGGCATTTAGGTCCCAGGTAACATTATGAAGTTTTAATACGATCAATTGGACCTATTAGTCCAAGCATATTAGAGAACAACGTTGAAGTGACAATGACTAGGTTTAAAATGTCCCTTATCAGAAAGTTCAACCTCAGTCCTTTGATGTTTATTAAACACATTTTCATATAAAGTTGGCGCTTCATATGGAAAAGTGGCTTTGAAATTGACCCTAATCCTTCTTTGGGCTCTGTAAATGTCGTTTGGGGCTATGGTTGTAAAACGGTATCTACTGGTCACCCCAATGTATAAACTGAAAACTCTTTCTGCACCAGAACACGCAGAAAGGATTGTATCTGCCTGATGTCTGATGCTTTTCAAAATCCCCAACCACTAACACCTTCAAAACGGACATTAACTGACACTGTTGTTTTTCCCTATATAATCCTTACTATTTTTCCGAGACGTCGTCCTGTTGTGTATTTAGCTTGCCACAACCTCATACATGGTCCTAAAAGTTAAAGTTGAAGAAAATACTAAAGATAAATGAACAAGCTGACGCAGTGTCATTCGCACCGTGAATCCCCCCATGGGAACATACTAAAGTCTGGTTCCAAATAGGCTCAATTTCCTTCTATTTCTTTGTATTTCTGCCTCGTAGGGGTAGGGGTGTTCAAACCAAAGGCACCTTTAAACCAAAATTCAAATCACACTTCTTACATTACTAAGACACTCAGCAGTGAAAGGGTGTCTGCTGGTAAAAAATTCCAAACAATCCTAAAAGTTCTTCACTACTAAACGTGCTTTCAAAAAGAGCCGTTATTTTTCCCTCTATAATCAGTATTGTGTTTTCTGCGAACATGCAGTCTATTTAGATGGTTGTCATGTGCACATGAGTTGCTAAAGCGTTTTCAGTTGGGCATATGTCGAAAAGCAAAGAATTAGCCCTTTGAAAACCATCAGAACTGTCACACAAAAATAACATTTACCTATCTCACCAACTGACCAAACATAGGGCTTTTCCTTATGTATTATGTATTGTCGTGTTTTTTGTAGCATACTTGTGAAAACAGCCACCACTGTTGTAAATGATACTTTAAAGAGCATTATTTCATTTTTACAGTTGAAGGACAACCTGGACTGCCGTATATTACAGCTGTTTTACAATCAGCCAAAATTTTCTTAACAAACGTATGTTAAGAACAACTCCCATAGTGAAATTGAAGGAAAACAAAGTGAAAACCCCCCTGCCATAGAGGAGCTAAAGAATCAACAATAAACGACTGCATGGATAGCTTGATGCACGAATGCATTGCGGACATGTTTGTCTCCAACCAAGAGAAAGTTCCAAAAAATCCCTTTTGTGCTTCTTATTATACAGTGACGTCAAAGACAGCCTTTTCTGCTGTTCATACATTCAGGGGTTATGGTTACACTAAACGACGTAGTTGTAGCCATACTGCCATCCAGATTTATTTTTTCCTTGCGAGCAGTCACAGGGTGTTTGTGCTGTCTGCCAACCGTCAGACGACCAGGCCAAAGTCTGTTAAGGGACCGTTTGACCGTTATAGAACGCGTCTTTTTGATTTTTTAGCACATTTGGTAACGGTTGATTTTTATCCCTACCATTGTTTCCAAACATTATATAGGAATGTTTTGTGAACAACGGATAATAGCCGCTACTCGCATGTGTAGCAAAAGTGAGCGTACATACTCACCCTGGTCGTACAGCCGTTGTCCGTTGCCCGTCTTCATCTGTCTGTACAAATCATTACCTTTGGATTTTTCTCGAACGCTATGAAGTGAAGAAACACCAAATGTTGCAAAATGTTGTATGACCCCAAGAGCTCAAAAAAGATACTTGAGAACATTGACCTTACCTTAAGGTCAAGGTCACAGGGAGAATGAATGTGGTCTAAAAACTGCAAAATTTCACATTGTGCCAGTTTTCTGGAAAACAAATTAAAAACAGCGGGCTTAGTTTTGTATGGTATACAAGAAAAAGAAAGCCTTATCTTCTGATACCATTTTGGTTGACCTCGCTTCAATGTCAAGGTCACAGGAGTCCTTCAAAGTTGAATTGTATACATGTTTTGAAGTGACCTTGACCCTGAACTATGAAAAAAATCTTTCAAACTTCATAATTGTGTGGGGCACATGTTATATACTGATATTGAGCCACATTTAGTCACATATCATCAAGGTCAAGGTCACTTTGCCCCTTATGAAATGTGACTGAAACGGGCAATTGAATCACTAAAAGTGACAATGTCTCTTTGTAGAAAGTGCCAATAAGTATGTTTATGCTTCCTATGTCTTGAATTGATAGCCTTGTGATGTGTGACCTTTGATGATCTTGACCTTGGCCAAAGGTCATGTGTAATTTGGTAGGAAAAATCTGTAAACCAGTTCTAATAGTGTACAATGTCCTTGCCAGCTTCAGTTGTTAGACCTTCACCTTCAAGGTCACCTGAAGGTCAAGGTCACTTTAAGACAAAGGTCAAGCATGAGAGTCGCATGGGCTTTGCTTTGTTAAGATTTTTTACCAAGACACATGGATTTCTTTACCCGGCTTGGTCACATTTTTCATAGGGGTCAATGTGACCTTGACCCTAACGATATGTGACCAGATGTGGCTCACTATGAAATTCTAACAAACGCCCCACTCAGTGTTTAAGTTTGTAAGAGATATCGTCCATAGTAAAGTTAAAGGGGCAAGCTCACATCAAAATATGTCTACAATTCAACTTTGAAGAGCTCCTCTGACCTTGACATTGAAGCGAGGTCAACCAAAATGGTATCAGAAGATAAGGCTTTCTTTTTCTTGTATACCATACAAAACTAAGCCCGCTGTTTTTAATTTGTTTTCCAGAAAACTGGCACAATGTGAAATTTTGCAGTTTTTAGACCACATTCATTCTCCCTGTGACCTTGACCTTAAGGTAAGGTCAAGGTTCTCAAGTACCTTTTTTGAGCTCTTGGGGTCATACAACATTTTGCAACATTTGGTGTTTCTTCACTTCATAGCGTTCGAGAAAAATCCAAAGGTAATGTTCAGTACAGACAGATAAAGACGGGCAACGGACAACGGCTGGACGACCAGGGTGAGTATGTACGCTCACTTTTGCTACACATGCGAGTAGCGGCTATTATCCGTTGTTCACAAAACATTCCTATATAATGTTTGGAAACAATGGTAAGGATAAAAATCAACCCTTTCCAACTGTGCCAAAAAATCAAAAAGACGCGTTCTATAACGGTCAAACGGTCCCTTAACAGACTTGGGCGGGGTCATCTAACGGTTGGCAGACAGCACAAACACCCTGTGACTGCTCGCAAGGAAAAAATAAATCTGGATGGCAGTATGGCTACAACTACGTCGTTTAGTGTAACCATAACCCCTGAATGTATGAACAGCAGAAAAGGCTGTCTTTGACGTCACTGTATAATAAGAAGCACAAAAGGGATTTTTTGGAACTTTCTCTTGGTTGGAGACAAACATGTCCGCAATGCATTCGTGCATCAAGCTATCCATGCAGTCGTTTATTGTTGATTCTTTAGCTCCTCTATGGCAGGGGGATTTTTACTTTGTTTTCCTTCAATTTCACTATGGAAGTTGTTCTTAACATACGTTTGTTAAGAAAATTTTGGCTGATTGTAAAACAGCTGTAATATACGGCAGTCCAGGTTGTCCTTCAACTGTAAAAATGAAATAATGCTCTTTAAAGTATCATTTACAACAGTGGTGGCTGTTTTCACAAGTATGCTACAAAAAACACGACAATACATAATACATAAGGAAAAGCCCTATGTTTGGTCAGTTGGTGAGATAGGTAAATGTTATTTTTGTGTGACAGTTCTGATGGTTTTCAAAGGGCTAATTCTTTGCTTTTCGACATATGCCCAACTGAAAACGCTTTAGCAACTCATGTGCACATGACAACCATCTAAATAGACTACATGTTCGCAGAAAACACAATACTGATTATAGAGGGAAAAATAACGGCTCTTTTTAAAAGCACGTTTAGTAGTGAAGTACTTTTAGGATTGTTTGGAATTTTTTACCAGCAGACACCCTTTCACTGCTGAGTGTCTTAGTATTGTAAGATGTGTGATTTGAATTTTGGTTTAAAGGTGCCTTTGGTTTGAACACCCCTACCCCTACGAGGCAGAAATACAAAGAAATAGAAGGAAATTGAGCCTATTTGGAACCAGACTTTAGTATGTTCCCATGGGGGGATTCACGGTGCGAATGACACTGCGTCAGCTTGTTCATTTATCTTTAGTATTTTCTTCAACTTTAACTTTTAGGACCATGTATGAGGTTGTGGCAAGCTAAATACACAACAGGACGACGTCTCGGAAAAATAGTAAGGATTATATAGGGAAAAACAACAGTGTCAGTTAATGTCCGTTTTGAAGGTGTTAGTGGTTGGGGATTTTGAAAAGCATCAGACATCAGGCAGATACAATCCTTTCTGCGTGTTCTGGTGCAGAAAGAGTTTTCAGTTTATACATTGGGGCGACCAGTAGATACCGTTTTACAACCATAGCCCCAAACGACATTTACAGAGCCCAAAGAAGGATTAGGGTCAATTTCAAAGCCACTTTTCCATATGAAGCGCCAACTTTATATGAAAATGTGTTTAATAAACATCAAAGGACTGAGGTTGAACTTTCTGATAAGGGACATTTTAAACCTAGTCATTGTCACTTCAACGTTCCCTTCACTAAAGTGGCTAAGATGCCTGGACTATATTATCAAGTTAGTGTATCAACTTTTGAACGAACTGCGCCCAGTAGTTTCCCAGCAATAAGCTGTTCGAGACAGACAGACACACACACACACACACACACACAATTAAAGTCTGCTGGACCCTCCTACTGCGTACTCGGGGATAAGTCTCAACTTATTGCAGTTTCGCGTGATCACACCCTTCGCCCAAGAAACTCACACACAGAAAAAAGCGGAAATAAAATTGAACCGTCCATTCCGAAATTACAGCTTTGATTCAATGTCGACTTAAAATAAACCCGTTACACACAAACATTCTCTCTCCTTCTCTCCGACCACCCCCCCCCACCCCCCACACACACACACACAACTGCCTCGTCCCACCACTCTCTCTCCGCCAAACCTGTTTTAACTGCACTTGTCTATTTGGCATTATTGTCGGAAAGACTGTCTTGCAAAAGCTTTTTGAACGTTCAGCAGAGGATTTTATCTCTTATCAATTATATGTAACCTGTGCTATCTGCAGATGAATTTATCGAAAAATCGATCTAGTAGCTAAGGTTTTTGTTACTGAAGATTAATCGAGAATGTCAGAAAATTTGCCGTCATCTTGGTTAATTTCCTCTTGCGTTTGAATAGCATTTTGGGTAATTTATATCTCGTGACAGAGTTTAGAAACATGGACAATAAAAAAGGAACAAGAACCGGATTCGACGTTTTGTCTTCATCAGCACAAAAAATACTAAAAACATAAAAGGAGAGATGACACATTTATTGGCTCACGTAAGTGTAGCCTATGCGATGATAAACTTTGTCTGTCTGTGCGTGCGTGCGTGCGTGCGTATGTATGTGTGTATGTCTGTGGTAGAAACTTTAACATTTCCGAGTCTATGGATTACGTCAGTCTCGGTCAAAAGTGTTCGACGTGTGTGATAGAAACTATTTGAAGACGTCACATTATGACGTAAGAGGGTTAGACGTCACGCAAAGGAATTACTGAAAGTCTCGGTCATTGTTATTGTGAGCGGGCCGAGACTTCTTGGCAGATCCAGGGTCTCGCTTTCTTGCATATAGTTTCACCTATGCTTACTGTGTGTGTGTGTGTGTGTGTGTGTGTGTGTGTGTGTGTGTGTGTGTGTGTGTGTGTGTGTGTGTGTGTGTGTGTGTGTGTATGTGTGACGGAGTGATTGAGTTTGTGTTACTGTTTGTCGATTTCTTACGTGAGCCTTGAAGGCTTCGCCTCTTGTTTTTATATTTTTTTAGTTTTTTTTGCAGATGAAGACAAAACGTTGAAACCGGTTCTTGGTCGTTTTTACATTGTCCATGTTTCTGGTGAGTACATTTTCATTGTTCTCTTGTTCTTTCTAAATCATTGTCACAACTTTTGCCTTTTACAAAAATCCTTTGTCTTCGCTTCTATCACTGAGTATGGTCATGTCATTGATTGTAAAGTTAAGGATTGATTCTCCACAGAGTAAAATCTTCAAACAATGGCAAGCATTTACATCCAGTGATTGATTTGTGTCTATACATGTGCAATACTCCTCAAAGAAAGCGTGACAAGTCATAAAAATCACTCATCAATAGCTGCACTCTCGTCAACGGTATTGATCTGTGTGTCTGTCTGTCATGCTTTCTGTCTGTCTGTCTGTCAGTCTCTCTCTCTCTCTCTCTCTCTCTCTCTCTCTCTCTCTCTCTCTCTCTCTCTCTCTCTCTCTCTCTCTCTTTTCGCATTCGGAAGCAAGCCGGCTATGCCCTTTTTGTACAAATAAAACTGAGGATGAAATGCATGTTGTCTTTGTGTGCCCAGTGTATCAGGCTATTAGAACCAGATATATTGGCATACCGGTTGACTCTCCATGCGAACTCCAACTGTGTGAACTGTTGAAAGGTAGCGACGAAACAAAAGCCGTAAGTTTTGCTAAATATCTATTCCTGGCTTGGAAAGCGAGGCAGAAGAGACTTGATGTTTGATTCGTGACATGGAAAATGTACCCCTCGGTATTACCGTTACCAGAAAGTTTTCATGGTTGATACACTGTTTGCTACGATGTATATATCTATATTGTGAGGTGACTATATTAGCAAGCAACTGCCAAAAATATTTAACACCATGTATATACATTTGATTCGATTACGTGAAATGCTGATTTTGTACATTTTCTCTTTTTATATTTAGTCAAGTTTTGACTAAATATTTTAACATCGAGGGGGAATCGAAACGAGGGTCGTGGTGTATGTGCGTATGTGTGTGCGTGCGTGTGTGTGTGTGTGTGTGTAGAGCGATTCAGACTAAACTACTGGACCGATCTTTATGAAATTTGACATGAGAGTTCCTGGGTATGAAATCCCCGAACGTTTTTTTCATTTTTTTGATAAATGTCTTTGATGACGTCATATCCGGCTTTTCGTGAAAGTTGAGGCGGCACTGTCACGCCCTCATTTTTCAACCAAATTGGTTCAAATTTTGGTCAAGTAATCTTCGACGAAGCCCGGGGTTCGGTATTGCATTTCAGCTTGGTGGCTTAAAAATTAATTAATGACTTTGGTCATTAAAAATCGGAAAATTGTAAAAAAAAATAAAAATTTATAAAACGATCCAAATTTACGTTTATCTTATTCTCCATCATTTGCTGATTCCAAAAACATATAAATATGTTATATTCGGATTAAAAACAAGCTCTGAAAATTAAATATATAAAAATTATTATCAAAATTAAATTGTCCAAATCAATTTAAAAACACTTTCATCTTATTCCTTGTCGGTTCCTGATTCCAAAAACATATAGATATGATATGTTTGGATTAAAAACACGCTCAGAAAGTTAAAACAAAGAGAGGTACAGAAAAGCGTGCTATCCTTCTTAGCGCAACTACTACCCCGCTCTTCTTGTCAATTTCACTGCCTTTGCCATGAGCGGTGGACTGACGATGCTACGAGTATACGGTCTTGCTGAAAAATGGCAGCTACTTGACTAAATATTGTATTTTCGCCTTACGCGACTTGTTTTACCATTGTAAAAACCAAATCACTGGTTACACAATTAAACAATCCAATCCAATCTCTCTATCTCAGTCTCTCTGTCTGTCTGTCTGTCTGTCTGTCTGTCTGTCTGTCTCTCTCTCTTTAATTTTTTTATTTTTATCATTGAATGTCTGTGCGTCCCAAGGACAGATTGTAAGAAAAGGCGTAGCCTTAAATCTTAATCCTTGTAAAATAAAGTTCAATTCAATCTCTCTCTCTCTCTCTCTCTCTCTCTCTCTCTCTCTCTCTCTCTCTCTCTCTCTCTCTCTCTCTCTCTCTCTCTCTCTCTCTCTCTCTCTCTCTCTCACCTGCATATATTAGGTGTCGCTGTCGCTGGGATTTAAAAATTTTTTTTTTTTAGAGTATATTATCTTTTTTGTTACTTATTGAAAATAAAAATATGGGATTGAAGAAAAATGTTGTGGCCGGTTGTGTTCTCAGCAACGGAACAGAAGAAGAGAAACACCACAACAACAACAAAAACGCCATTGCTAGACAAGAAGAAACAACAACGAACTAACCATCCAACCAACCATTTTTTCTCTCCAATATTGTTTTTTCAAGCCTTACCTCGTCTCCTTCCTTCAGCTTCCTGTAGGCCATGATGCGATCGTAGAGAGTCATCCTGTCTGTCTCACTAATCTTCCGCAGGGTCCGATTTTTGAGGAACTTCTGTGCAGCTCGGTAGTGAGCCTGCGGACCGTACAGCCGGTCTATCACCATGCGCAGTCTCTCGTCCTTGAGAGTCTCCTCCGGTGCGGGGGGACCTGAAATCAACAGCGAGAACAGCAGACGATAAAATTCAGATTTAACACTCTCAATGGAGAGAATGACAGCAGACGATGAATTTCAGGTGATCTAACGTCCTCAATATCAATGGCAACAGTGAGAACACCAGACGATGAAATTTAGATTTAACACCCTCAATGGAAAGAATGACAGCAGACGATGAAATTCAGATGATCTAACTTCCTCAATGGCAACAGTGTGAACACCAGACGATGAAATTCAGATTTAACGGTTTCTATTGCAACAGACGACACAGAAACAGTAGCTTTGGCGGACGACTCAACGACCTGGGTCTCCACCCCCCCCCCCCCTGCTGTGGAACGTCCATCAATGAACAGCGTGAACACCAGACAATAAAATTCAGATTGAACGCTATCAATTGCAACAATGTTAGCAGACGACACAGAAGCAGTAGCTTTGGCAGACGACTCGACGACCAAGGTCTTCCCCTCGCTGTGGAACACCCATCAGTCAACAGCGCGAGCAGCAGACGATACAGATCAGAAACAGTTGAATGAAACGTATGTTTTGAGACTCTCCATTTTAGGACTTCTTTGTTTTTAAGACCTTGTTTTTCCAAGATTTTCACTTATTAAGGTATACCGGCACGGTTGGCCTAGTGGTAAGGCGTCCGCCCCGTGATCGGGAGGTCGTGGGTTCGAACCCCGGCCGGGTCATACCTAAGACTTTAAAATTGGCAATCCAGTGGCTGCTCCGCCTGGCGTCTGGCATTATGGGGTTAATGCTAGGACCGGTTGGTCCGGTGTCAGAATAATGTGACTGGGTGAGACATGAAGCCAGGCTGTGCTGCGACTTTTGTCTTGTGTGTGGCGCACGTTAAATGTCAAAGCAGCACCGCCCTGATATGGCCCTTCGTGGTCGGCTGGGCGTTAAGCAAACAAACAAACAAACAAACAAACTTATTAAGGTTTGTAAATTTACCTTTGTTTTTAAGACTCACTCCGTCATACTAAGTAATTATCTCTGACGTTTCGAGGTGTTAAAACAGAAGTTTCATTGTAATGGTTGTTTTGGCAGACGACAACGACGTAGGTTCTCCCCCACTACGCTGTGGGGCGGGCTGCAATGAGTACTGAGAGCAGCAGACGATATAGAATGGTAGTTTCAGTATGGCAATAGTAGTATCTTTACCCAAGACCACGACGACAAAGTTCGCGGCTTTTCCGCTTTGGAGCGGCCTGCAATGAATAGTGCGAGCGGCTGGGAACGCAGAAGAAGAAGAAGAAGAAGAAGAGTGAGAGACATGATATGCTGACAGTGGCAGTAGTTTTGGCAGACGCTGGTAGCCTAGTCTAATAACCAAACAGGTCCTGTATTGCTGCTACCGAGGATTGTTAAATCTGAAATTCACCTTTGGCAGACGACGACAATGAGGGAGGTGCTCCTCCGCTGTGGAGCGGTCTGCAACGAATGAATGAGAGCAACACACGATATGGAAACAGTGGCAGTAGTTTTGGCAGACGCTGATAGCCTAGCCTAATAACCAAACAGGTCAAGTATTGCTGCCACCGAGGATGTTAAAGACTGACGACAACGAGAGAGGTGCTCCTCCGCTGCGGAGCGCCCTGCAACGAATGAGTGAGAGCAGCAGACGAGACTGAAGAAGCAGGCAACAAGGCCCATCCAGCAGCAGCAGGAGTGCGGAGGGAAACTCGGGGGCGGGGACAGAGCTACTGAGTTACCTCAATGGGGAAAAGCAGAGAGAGAGACAGAGAGAGGGGGGGGGGGGAGAGTGCAGAGAAACAAAGAGAGAGAGAGGTCGGGGGCGAGAATGAGAGAGAGAGAGAGAGAGAGAGAGAGAGAGAGAGAAAGAAAGAGGGAGAGAGAGAAAGAGAGTGAGATAGAGAGAGAGAGCGGAGAGCGGGGGGGGGGGGGGGGGGGGAGGGGGGGTGTCAATATAGGAATATATCGAACCCTTTCCTGTGACGTAGCGGCTTCGTGAGAAGTTGCTGTGTGTGTGTGTGTGTGTGTGTGTGTGTGTGTGTGTGTGTTGTGTGTGTGTGTGTGTGTGTGTGTTTGGTGTACGTGTGTGTGTGTGGTGTGCGTGTGTGTGTGCGTGCGTGTGATTGTGCGCGTGTGTGTGTGTGTTTGGTGTACGTGTGTGTGTGTGGTGTGCGTGTGTGTGTGCGTGCGTGTGATCGTGCGTGTGTGTGTGGTGTGCGTGTGTGTGCGTGTGTGTGTGTGTGGTGTACGTGTGTGCGTGATATGTGAGGTGGGGGGGGGGGGGGGGTGTTAGAGAATAGAAAATCAGAGAGAGGAAGCAAAACACACACACCCGCGCACAGAGAAAGAGGGAGGGAGGAAAGTCAATATATAGGAATATATCGATCCCTTTTCCGTGACGTACGAGTGGCTTCGCCAGTGGTTGTATTGTTTGGGGTTGTTACGGAGTGAAGGGAAATGTTTGACATTGTTCAGGGTAGATTTTGGAGAGGGAATAGTGACCAGGGGGATGGGGATGAGGGGTAGGTTAAGTAAGCAGCAAGTGACTTTATGCCAAAAGTCAGTCAAGAGTAACGCATCGAACCATGCCGTATGTGGCTGTAAGAGATGAACAAGTGGTGTCATGGATGAACGATTTTTTTTGTAATCTCAGGGTTCATTCCGGGTGGGGTAGGAGTATGTTAAATCCAAGAAGAAACGCCGGTGAATGGAAAAAGAAAAGTCAATACATGGAAATATCGAACGCATCAGGGATGTTTTTGGTGTAAACGGTCGGGTCGTGCTTGAAGTGTGTGTGTGTGTGTGTGTGTGTGTGTGTGTGTGTGTGTGTGTGTGTGTGTGTGTGTGTGTGTGTGTGTGTGTGTGTTTGTGTGTGTGTAGGGGGGTGTTTGCATTGCCATTTGTTTTCAACATTAATTTCACCCGCTAGTTTCCATAAAATAATGTGTCCGTTATGAAAGCACACATGCATTGAATAGATATTTTCGGCCGGTCCCAAACAGCAGGGGTTTTGACAATTTAAGCGCCGAAACTTATTTCAAATCGCCAAAAACTGTGACGTCATGTCGGCAGAACTGCCGAACATTTTACGGTGGAGTTTTGGAAGGGAGGATGATGCCAAAGTCTGCCCAAAACTTTAAAGAGTTGTCAATATCAATCAATCAATATGAGGCTTATATCGCGCGTATTCCGTGGGTACAGTTCTAAGCGCAGAGATTTATTTTTTTCATTTTTTTTATTTTTTCATTTAAAAAAAAAATGTTTATGCAATTTATATCGCGCACATATTCAAGGCGCAGGGATTTATTTTGAGTTGTGCCAAATGTGCTAAAAAAATAAAATAAAAAGTACACCCTAACAACATCCCTGCAAGAGTGTCCATGCACTCACGGCAGGTACTACCTTCGATCATATCTATTACGACCACCAAAGGGGCCGATCAAAAATGGTCGTTTTCGACAGCCAGTCGCTTTAGAAAGGTGAATTATATGCCCCCCAAAATTACCTCGTCGGACATTCTTTGGGTTGGTCGTAATGGGCAGGTGGTCGTTACTGAGAAATGGTCGTCAGAGCACGTTCGACTGTACTTTGTCTTAAACGTGTGAAGCTGATGACTCTACGAACAGCACGGAAGCTTAGGCTTGTGCTGGAAACATGTGATGCATCAGTGCTTTGCTTGCATAGCGAAGAAGGTAAATATTGGCAGGACACTGAACGATGATCAGCGTTGATGAGAATATTGATGAGGAATGTGGTATTTCAAACACAGGCAATGTATCACGAAAACCACAGAAAGATGGCATACATCTAAAATCCTGGAGGCCATGTCCTACTGTTTTTGAATTACTTTTTAATTCTGTGGGATCGATTTTCCTAGACTTTCATGGGACCACGACAGAAGACGCTTCTGTTGCCTTTTAATTTTTATTTTTGCTAAGCGCCTAACTTAAAAAAAAATGTGAAAACAAAATGCCTTTATTACTTCGATGAAACCAAGCTTACTTTGTACAATGGCTACTACTACCTTAATGCTGCACAAACTTTCCACGGGCACATTTGGCAGCCTGGAAACGGTCATTCGAACTGTTCATCTAATATAAGATGCAATGATGACCTTTTCGTTGAAAAGGAAAAGAAACAAGTCGCGTAAGGCGAAATTACTACATTTAGTCAAGCTGTGGAACTCACAGAATGAAACTGAACGTAGTCCGCCGCTAGTGCAAAAGGCAGTGAAAGTGACGAGCCTGTTTGGCGCGGTAGCGGTTGCGCTGTGCTTCATAGCACGCTTTACTGTACCTCTCTTCGTTTTAACTTTGTGAGCGTGTTTTTAATCCAAACATATCATATCTATATGTTTTTGGAATCAGGAACCGACAAGGAATAAGATGAAATAGTTTTTAAAACGATTTCGGAAATTTAATTTTGATCATAATTTTTATATTTTTAATTTTCAGAGCTTGTTTTTAATCCAAATATAACATATTTATATGTTTTTGGAATCAGAAAATGATGAAGAATAAGATGAACGTAAATTTGGATCGTTTTAAAAAATTTTTTGTTTGTACAATTTTCAGGTTTTTAATGACCAAAGTCATCAATTAATTTTTAAGCCACCAAACTGAAATGCAAGACCGAAGTTCGGCCTTCATCGAAGATTGCTTGGCCAAAATTTCAATCAATTTGATTGAAAAATGAGGGTGTGACAGTTCCGCCTCAACTTTTACAAAAAGCCGGATATGACGTCATCAAAGACATTTATCGAAAAAAAAAACCGTCCGGGGATATCATTCCCAGGAACTCTCATGTCAAATTTCATAAAGATCGGTCCAGTAGTTCAGTCTGAATCGCTGTACACACACACACACACACATACACACACACACACACATACACCACACACAGACACACACACATACACCACGACCCTCGTCTCGATTCCCCCTTGATGTTAAAACATTTAGTCAAAACTTGACTAAATGTAAAAACGAATAGCAAATATCTT
>NC_090258.1:17776553-17784053 GCF_037325665.1 Littorina saxatilis
TTGGAGGGAAGAGGGGGTGGGGGGGGGTGGGGTGGGGGTGGGGGGGGGGGGTTACTGCCGAACTGAGAAGGCATGTTTTGGGTCCAACTCCGATTGCTGTATCCCATGAACAAGGTAAGAGGATAGTCACACTAGTACGAACAATGGAAACCCACCGTCACGCCTCTCATCCGATTTTGGGCTCGCCGAATTTGTCTAAAAATCCTTGTCGTTACTTTATTGTCCATTCGCTGGAAAATTGGCGAAATTCGGATCGTTTCCTCCGAGTGGAAAGCAAGCAGCAACAGCATCGCGCTACCCAGGTGTGAGTGCGTGTTGTGATGAATCGAAATGAGTCATCTGCACTTCTGGCAGAACTTTTGTTTGTTTGTTTGATTGTTTGTTTGCTTAACGCCCAGCCGACCACGAAGGGCCATATCAGGGCGGTGCTGCTTTGACTAACCCCATAATGCCAGACGCCAGGCGGAGCAGCCACTAGATTGCCAATTTTAAAGTCTTAGGTATGACCCGGCCTGGGTTCGAACCCACGACCTCCCGATCACGGGGCGGACGCCTTACCACTAGGCCAACCGTGCCGGTTTCTGTCAGAATGACCAAGGTCTGTTAAGTGCCACAGTGACTGATGACACGGGGGTGGGACATGGACTCCCAACTCAACACAAAAAGCATTCAGTCATATTTTTTTGGGGGGGAGGGGGGGGGTATGTGTCCAAATGGAGGGATGCTCATTCTTCTTCTTCTTCTGCGTTCGTGGGCTGAAACTCCCACGTACACTCGTGGTTTTTTTGGTTTTTTTCACGAGTGGAATTTTACGTGTATGACCGTTTTTTACCCCGCCATTTAGGCAGCCATACGCCGTTTTCGGAGGAAGCATGCTGGGTATTTTCGTGTTTCTATAACCCACCGAACTCTGACATGGATTACAGGATCTTTTTCGTGCGCACTTGGTCTTGTGCTTGCGTGTACACACGGGGGTGTTCGGCCACCGAGGAGAGTCTGCACACAAAGTTGACTCTGAGAAATAAATCTCTCGCCGAACGTGGGGACGAACTCACGCTGACAGCGGCCAACTGGATACAAATCCAGCGCGCTACCGACTGAGCTACATCCCAGCCCACGATGCTCATTCAATATGTGAAAGTCTGGACGTATATTTGCTGCCTTGCCGCACAGGCATGGAAACAGCGTAAGCAAAATAAATCTGAAACAAAGGAACTCTACCGGGAAGAGCTTGTTTTGTGTGCCCTCCCGCCAAAAACGTAAAGCCTGCCAATTTCCTATTTTAATGTATTCAGTGTTCAGCCAGGCTCAGGGTTCATACTGTACGTGTTGGTCAAGTTGTGTCACCCTCAAATCATTGTGTGAGTAGCAAAGCACAGACTCAGTGTTAAGACAGAATTTCCAAATCATCTGAAACACTTTCTGATCATCTAAAATCTGGACCTACAACCTATGAAAATCGCGTATCACCTGAGAGTTCCCGGGCCTGGTTAAGCCTGACAATAGTTGGGCGAAGTCGACTTCACGAAGCTCGCTGCACGAAGCCTTGGCACTACATTTTCGGTAAAAAAGACTTCGCATAGACCTCGCAAAGTCAACTTAAGTCGAAATTAAGGACGGCCTTTACAGGATATTTTCACGGGAAGAAAGGGGACCTATCACCTATGTTTCTCTGATTGCATGCATATAATTATCCTACATACGTGAGAGAGACACCCGTGAGATAATAATCGTTCAAATCACACGTGTGTATATCATGTAAATCAGGTCATGTCAAGCAAGTCTGGCAGGGACCTGTTTTTCCACTGCGTATGATGCCAAAGTCACCGAGACAAACGTCATTATAGAAAGCAAAATTGCGCTCGCTAATTACCCTCGATGAATCTTTAGAACTAACACGTCACGCCACACTTTCAAAGTGACGTTTCTTTGCTTAGACGTAATAGATTGCACGAGGCTTTAGAAGAGATCGAGGTTCCAAAACAAGCGTCTTCAATTTAGCTGCCTCGTCTGCAGGACATTTTCAGTAAAATACACGTAAGTACAGTATGTAGGATAAACAGAATACTACATGGCTTGCTGTGTCGTACCGGATTTACACTCGTTGCTTTTTCAAATAATGAAAAGCTCGCTTTCGCTCGCAGTTCAATATTTAAAAAAACAACTCGTGTAAATCTGGTACGACACAGCAAGCCATGTAGTATTCTCTATTTATCTCCTTCTCTTTCTCTAGTTATAGTCTCGTGCCTGTGGGCCATAACATAACTGGGAAGCTCTCTTGATTGATCGTCTGCAAAGTGCAGGAGCCAGGGACAATCGCTGATTTCAAAACCAGACATCGACCTGTTTTCGGCTGTCGTCATGCAAACTTAGATACATCAAACAGTTGACGTTCTTTTGCATTGACGCCTGCAGTATGGAAGGACGGGTATTGTAATTCAATCATGTTGGCGTTATAATGAAACAGATCTTGTGATTGGTCAGAATGCCCTAACTCATTAAAAATTACCGGTCATTAATTGTCGATAACCACTCGCTTAAAAAGCCATTAATCACCTGCTGGCGAGGCGCATTGATACAACCTCAACTAGTCTCGGTTAGCTTTGAGGGTCATTAATTTTTACAAGTAGGAAATATGAAGGCCAACGAAATACCGAGATCATAAGGTATGCGAAGTGATGACGTCGAATACGTGACGTAAGTTGATGCATGAATTCTTCCGGACTACGTCAGTCAATTTCAAAGATCCCTTTTGTGATGAAAAGAATTTGTTTTAGAGTTTGCTGTCCAGAAACCCGTCAAAAAAGAAGGGAAAATGTATGTGAAAGAAAACAAAACAGGAGCAGAGTGATAAGATAGGAATACAGAGACATATTTCTTGGGACTTGACCCTTGCAGGTAGGTGGACTGAAAGTAGTGTGTGAACAGAACAGAACCAATTCTGTCTGTTTACCATCGCATGAAAGCAGGAAAGAGATTGTCGTCAGATTGAATTACAATAACATTAACATGCTTCCATTTGAAACTTCTCGGTCTTCATCGTGGATTGACGCCCTCCCAAAGTCTAATTGAAGCCCTCCGTCGCTTCGCTCCGTCGGGCTTCAATTACCTTTGGTCGGGCGTCAATCCACGATGACGACCTCGAAGTTTCAAATGGAAGCATGTTTATCCTACATACGTGAGAGAGACACCCGTGAGATAATAATCGTTCAAATCACACGTGTGTATATCGTGTAAATGAGGTCATGTCAAGCAAGTCTGGCAGGGACCAGTTTTTCCACTGCGTATGATGCCAAAGTCACCGAGACAAACGTCATTATAGAAACACAAATTGCGCTCGCTAATTACCCTCGATGAATCTTTAGAACTAACACGTCACGCCACACTTTCAAAGTGACGTTTCTTTGCTTTGACGTAATAGATTGCACGAGGCTTTAGAAGAGATCGAGGTTCCAAAACAAGCGTCTTCAATTTAGCTGCCTCGAATGCAGGACATTTTCAGTAAAATACACGTAAGTACAGTATGTAGGATAAACAGAATACTACATGGCTTGCTGTGTCGTACCAGATTTACACTCGTTGCTTTTTCAAATAGTGAACAGCTCGCTTTCGCTCGCAGTTCAATATTAAAAAAACCCAAAAAACTCGTGTAAATCTGGTACGACACAGCAAGCCATGTAGTATTCTCTATTAATGTGTAATTCATATGTCTGTGCGTATGGAGGAGTAGGGGGGGGGGGGGGAGAACAAGAGAGAGAGACAGAGAGAGAGAGAGAAAGAAAGAGAGAGAGAGACAGAGAGACAGAGAGACAGAGAGAGAGACAGAGGAGACAGAGGAGACAGAGACAGAGAGGGGGGACTGAGAGAGAAAGAGAGAGAGAGAGAGATGGTGAGAGAGAGAGAGAGAGAGAGAGAGAGAGATGGAGAGAGAGAGAGAGAGAGAGAGAGAGGGGGGACTGAAAGAGAGAGAGAGAGAGAGAGAGAGGGGGGGGGGCAGAGAGAGAGAGAGAGAGAGCCTATTAACACCAAACAGCATCTCGCCGCATAGCGATCGAGAATTGCCGTCTACACAAGTAGCCTACAGTATCAACGAAAATGACACTGAATGTTTGTGAGAGTGAGTGAGTGTGTAAGTGCGTGTACGCGCGTGCGTGCGCGTGTGTGGGTATGTGCGTGCGTGCGTGCGTGCAAGCATGCGTGCGTGCGTGTATGTGTGCGCGCGTGTGTGCGCCTATAAGCGTGTGTTTGTCTGTATGGTGGCGTCTGCGCAAAATGTAGTAGGGCAGGAATGTATGGCCTGAAGTGTGTAAATAATTGAGGTGTTTTACATGGCAAACACAAAACGCCTGACTCTGGACGTAGCGCTATTGATTCATCTCGCGTATGACCTAACTCCCTGTGTTTGTGACAGAGCAACTGAAGCGTGGTGGAGAGAAGGACTAGCCTCAAAGGAATATCCTTTGCCTCCTACATTTCTACCTGGAAAGTCGAGAGGAAGAACATTTTCATATTTGAGGGGGGTGGTGGGGGAGGTGGGAGGAGTGTTTTCTTTTTAAAGAGGGTTCCACTGCACTGCCTTCCTCAAAATTCACAGACAAAAAGATCCATGATGCGACTTTGCTCATAATTAGGGTAGATCATAGAGCAAATAGCCTGGACCGCCAACTCGTCACGTGACCCTTCGAGGTTACGACGCTCGACTTTCAGGGACGCTTAGCGTCCGGTTTGAAAGGCCAGCGATTCGAAGACAGTGAAAAGAAAGCACGCTCCAGTTATTTGTGACAATGAGAGGTGACAATGAACTGGATTTTCCAAAACTCCAAACTAAACCTTAAGAAAACTCATCGAAAAACATGTTCCATATGCACTTTAGCTGAGTTTATTTTAGCATTTTCAGAACTTACCTCGGCAACTTCGTCCATGTTTAAAATCGACACCGGATATGACATCCCCCTGATTTCTGAAAGGCCATGTAAGCGTAGGTTCCTAAATGCGAGAGCCCGCTACCTCGTAATAGAGAGAAAGAGCGGAGAGAGAGCTAGTTGGCGGTCCAGGATAGATGGTCTAGGGGTAGATATATAGCCCAGTTGCCCCATGTTGGTGTGACACTGGTTCCCCCCTTAAGCGCTGTGAAGTCGACGAGCTGTGTTTAAAAGGGAACTAATTTGGGTGAAATTAACAAGCGAAGGTAGTACATTTAAGGCAATAGGTGCAGATCGTTTAATGAACGATTACTGAGTTGGCCTCTAGCCCAATTAATGTTCAGTTACCATTTAATATAAAGCAGATGCACATTGCCTTAGCGACTGAAGTAACCTTTGTGGACCCGTAAGTTGGCTAACTCGCTTTCACCCGCCGTTCAATATTTGGTATAAAGCACACTCGTGCAAACCTGTTATTTAGTAAGCAACATTCGTAGCATGTTTCAAGTACACTGAGCACAAAAAGTTAAGGATATTTTTCAGTGGTATAGCCCAGATGTTAAACAGCAGTTTTTAGGTCAGAAATATACGTGTATTTAAAGATCAGTCTTTCTTCTGCCCAAAAATGTGTTTCTGGAATCTGAGCAATATTTGGGTATGACGTCACAGGTCCGTGACCACGCCTACCCTCAAAAATGGCGTGTTTTGACGGCATGATTCACTTTCAACCGTCGAAACAGTGACTTAAACTGAATGATATTTTACATTTTTTTACATCCGAAAGTTTATTTGGTGTCTTACCTAACAGTTCATACACATTTCGTTCAAATCCGTCGCGCAGTCAGGCTGATCTAGCCTGGAAAAGAAAGCGACCACAATCCTGAAAAACAGCAAAAAATCCAGGGTTTTTGTGGTGTTTTTGCTGGGTAGCTGCAGTTGATATGCAATAAATCAAAAACAACAAATAGCAGCCAGTCCAAATTTCACAGAACGATGACAAAAACCCTCCTCTGTATATGTTCAAGTACTTAGAGCAAACAGAACCCGAGAATGGACGTTGTAACGGTTTTCCGTTAAAAATGTGTAAACGATTGTAACGTCCTAGAAACAAATGTGACATGCACTCAACTTTGTATACTTTGCAAAGAATGATGCCATTACATGTGTGCCAAGTTTTAGATACATTCTTTCACGGGCTCAAAAGTTATGATCGTTTGAAAAGAGGTGAAAAATACTGTCCCTGGTGTCTTTCGCGCAACTGTTTTTAAGGACTTTTTCTATAATTTTGTTTCTCGTTCTCCGATAGGATGCGTATAGCCTTCACGGATGATGGTTTAAACTGTTATATTCAACATTTGTGCATTATTTACAAAAAGACGCATATTGAGTAAACAATAACAAGCATAATGCTTATAGTGGTGTTTACAGTTTTCTAGATGATGCGAACAACTTGATCAGTAGCAGTTGCAGAAAAGAACTGTTCACGGGTTTTGAACACAGCTGTAAAGAAGACAAAGAATCAAAAAGACAGGAGAATGCAGACATGACGTCATATAATTCCAAAAAATATGGCGTCAGATGGAGGCAACACTTGGTTTTCTCATCGTCGTCTTGATAGGGGCGAGACACAATCTGGCATTTGCTGTGACGAATCAGACAGTTGGAATGCTACGAAATGGAGCTGTGGACATGGACATCGCCAGATTTTTAAGAGTCTGTAAGAACATTGTCTCGAGGTCATAACGGCCTACTATACAGAGAACCGTTATCTGTCCGTTATGACACAGAGAGACCGCCTTTGCGTTGTCCCTTAATTCGTAAATCGTGAACATCAAGCTACGGGAACAGTCACACAAACTCAAAAAGTATAATTATTTAGAGCTCTTCGGATTATTTTTGTATCATGCACACATACAAACACTGACAGACAGATGCATAAACTCACGCGTTTGCACACCAAAACACCGTGCCAAAGACAACTTTCAAAAACAACACACCCAACAGCAGATCTTATATAAGGCCAAAAAAAAAAATTGTCTGTTTAGGGTAACCCGACCGACCCTATCGATTTGGCGCCGACCCAAAAACTTTTTTTTGATTTCAAAAAAAAAAGAAAAAAAAAAAAGAGGTAAAAATGCTAAAAAGAGACATTTGGCGTTTCTTTCTCTCCCTTTCTCTCTGTTTTATTTATACGTTAGTTTTGAAACATGTATTCATCAAATATAAGAAGTGAATGTTCCGCCAACATAGCATTTACACAAAAAACAAAAACAAAAAAACAAAAAAAAAACCTACCTACCTACCGACCCTACTTTTTTTGGTCATGTTACCCTAAACAGACAATTTTTTTTTTGGCCTAAAGGAAAAAGGTTTTAATCGCTGAGCTTTGTGCAATTAACCTTGATAGTGGAAAGTGTGTGTCCCGACCACAGGAGCTTGTATCCAATCGCCGGTCGATCATTATGTACTCCTTATTCCATATATTTACTCCTTATTCCATACAGTCTGCTAGTAGTAGTAAGGGTAAGCATGCAGCAGTAAATAGTAAGCATGCAGGAGTAAATAATTATCGACCGGT
>NC_090258.1:17788604-17808604 GCF_037325665.1 Littorina saxatilis
GAGAGAGAGAGAGAACGAGAGAGAGAGAGAGAGAAACAGACAGACAGACAGACAGACAGACAGACAGACAGACAGAGATAAAAATAGAGAGAGAGAGAGACAGAGAGAACTCGAACCCGAACACTTTATTACCCAAGGATAGTAGCATTACATCCATAAGGTTCTGTCTGACAACCAGTCTTGCTACAAGACACACATGCAGCGATGACTCGGCGAGAAAGCAAAACCTTAAAGCCATATGTACTCGATGACTATATACGCTAATTGCTTTACCAACAGCTGGAGACATGCTAAATTAAGTTCCCTGCAAAATATTGTGGTCTAGGACCCCTTCAATGTTGAGATATGTTAATTTTCATTTTGATCTGGATCGTCCTATTTATAGATTTGCCAACAGAGGTAGCGTTGACGCAAGGGAAATAACTCCGCGTCTTTGTTTACATCCAAAGTTTTTGAGACTCTAAAACAAGCTGTAATGCATGTATATGGTCCGCGCATGGCGACATATCGTCATTACATGGTCTTATGGTGCGTTTGACATCGATTATGGGCAAACTACACTTTGTAAACACGGGAGCGCGTACATATGCCTTTAACAATGATTTAAGAAAACATCAACATTTTACATTAAGACAATAAATGCATATAAAATAGCACTACACACAAAGGACAACAAACATTGTACGTCACACAAGCAAACACACACACCCACACACACACACACACACACACACACACACACACACACACACACACACACACACACACACACACACACACACACACACACACACACACACACACACACATTTACACAGAGTTTCCTGATACACAATACCGGGCTGCCTACCATATATACTAAACTTCTCTGTGTTGAAGAAAATGAGTATGAAAACATAATCTTTTTTTTTTATCATCAGCCATGAAAACAAAAGTTCTTTATCTTAAGACAAAACAAATTCTGTTTGTCAAAGTTCAACTTTTTTATTTTTTAATTTTTTTTTTTTTAAGGGAACGGTGTCACTAGTTTTGCAACTCTGTTTTCATAAGTCATCGGTAAGATATATCCAATATATACTTGAATTGGAAAGTTTGAAGAAGTGAAAGGAGAAACACGGAACACGGGTAGGGGAGAGGGTGTGTGTGTGTGTGTGTGTGTGTGTGTGTGTGTGTGTGTGTGTGTGTGTGTGTGTGTGTGTGTGTATCATAGCTGCTATGGCAATACAGTGCCAGGGGTGATGGTGCATGGTTGGTGTAGTAGTCGTTTTTTGTGTGTGTCTCGAGCTGTGGTCATCATGCCCCACACTGCACATCATTATCGACAAAGCCAAAGCAAACATTCACAAATACTGGCCACTCAAAACACTGTTTTACTAACATGTTATGACCAACTAAAAAAACCCACAATGACTAAACGTAAAATGGCCACATTCAATGCTGCACCTGTCTTGCACATAATTGATGAATTAAACAAAATATATGACGACCGCAAAATATTCCCGAGAAACATACAACACCTGGCACAAACAGTTGTGTACGTGCAAAAAGGGAACTCGACATGTCCAATTCTCGACCTTTTGTCGCACTCGACCTTTTACTGTCGACGTTTTGTCACATTCGACCTTTTGTCGCCCTCAACGTTTTGACTCTCGACCAAAATAATGTCCTCGACGTTTTGATCCTCGACTTTTTGTCGCACACCCAATCAAATTTTGTTAAAAATCTTGATCTCCTTTAAAAAGTTAAAAATCTTGTCGAGGGTCGGATGGGGGAGGGGTGGAGGGATGAAAATCCGTGAATTGGCTGTTAGCCTTTCAGATATTTCCCGCTCAATGAGTGATCGATTTGTGAGCATGAACTCATAAGGAAAGGAAGAAGGAGATAGAGATACAAAAGAAAGACAGACATACCACACAAACAAAAGGAAAGAAAGAAAGAAAGAAAGAAAGAAAGAATTTAAACAAATTGACAAACAAACAAACAAACAAAAATCCAAAAACTTGAATTCTACCTCCTTAAAAAATTTTTTGTTTTTGCAGAGACTCATGTAAGTTTCATAGTTAACATCCATTCTGATAATCATCGGTCCACGCTATCGCTAAGTGGTCTCTGACAGGATAAATATGTTTTTCGCTAATGTTTCTGATAACAGACAAAAGACGAACGTGATTGTAGAATGGCCGACTTCGACAGTGATCTCCGTTCTGTTCTTCACAGAAAAAGTGTCGTCTGCTTCGTAGCCAAAGTTGATTATCACGTGACACTTTTGCCATATTTAGAGTTGTTTGCACAGTAAATACACCCGCGAAAGATAGCTCGCTTGAAACTGTCTTACATATCAATTCCTTTGTAATTTAAAAATTACACAACACCATGAAAAATTCATTATCGACGATCGCAAATCTCTTTATATCCATAACACATTACGAAAAGCTCTAAATATGTAAAAAAAAATAAAAAAAAATTAAAAAAACGATTTCCTCTCCAGAGAAGGAAAACAAAGGGATAAATGAGACCCGAAGGGAAGTAACTCATTTTGACCTGAGTTCAGGATGAGTTAACATCATGAACACAATATTATTCTCATGCAATTACTGAGTTGTTCCCAGCAAACGCACCTCACTGTATGAAAAAAACACCCTACGAAACAGTGTTTATCAAAACTGTCTGAACTGGTCTGGCAAAAACAAAAATAAAATAAAATAAAAATAAAATAAAAAACTACTGCGACAGTAAACAACGAACAATGGTCCTATTTCGTTTCGTTTCGCTAACAAAGCATTGTGCAATTAGCGTCATGGTTACCATAGATACCGCAACAATCAAGTGTTTGCCGATCGTGCAGTGGGGAAGTTTTCATCAATTTAATTTAGCCGTGAGAATAAAACAAATTAAAAATTTTTTTTCTCTTGAAGTTCGTCAAAAGGGACAAAAAGACTATCAAGAAAGGAAATAAAAGCAGCCATTTACTTGCGAGAACGGCCTTAAAGGAACACAACTTCTGATGCACACGATTTGGTTCACCATGTCAGATCTGGTTAGCCCTGTACAGAGGGACCGGAAAAAATGTAACCCACTAAAATACTTATAACTTCTACATCTCTGGACAGAATTTCTTCATATTTGGTGTACATGAACTTCAGCTTTTGCATGACAAGCCCAGAAAGTGGCAAGTGTGTAGGTCAATTGGTCTTATGAGTTCTTTCGAACCTTTGGGGTTATTTGAATGACCTAGTATACCATAACTAACCTTCGACAATCAGTGACTTGAACAAAACAATTACAGGCAGGATCAGGGCATGGTATAGGAAAGAGATAATGCTTTATGTCCTACAGGTGAAATATTTGGCCTCTTCAGGACAAGATATAGGTTATATGATTTGTGAATGAATGTAAATCATAAAATGTGCTAGTATGCTGTCATACAGGAATCAAACACAACGCCAAAGGTAAGTTCCCTCCACTGTATTATACGGCTATGACATCATACACACAAATACACACAATCATGAACATAAATGTTAGGTACTCAAAAATCCAGTACTCACAGTTTTGTAGGCAAAAAAACAACTCGAGATGACAATCTCGTACACAATTGCAATGACAAAACTCTCTACCATTCACTTAGGTATAAAACTACACAACCAGTCCGTGAACTCACAGGCACACGATATCTAATTTACAGGTATCTACTCACGGCTCGTGCGTAGTCAACAAAAACCAGTTATAGTTCCTACTACGGCAGACTTAAAACACCGTCTGCTCTGTCTACTAAATATTACTCATCTCTTAAGTAATTAAGATATTGTAGACATATTTTCTTCTTCTTCTGCGTTCGATGTTGTAGACATATTTTAATTCTGGTCATACGCAGAATTACACAGCGTCTATTGCTGTTCACTGGGAAATGCATTTAGCTACTACTTCCTTCTACTGGTGACCTCGGTCTACTCAGTTTCTACCGCCCTGTGACCTCTATGGTCCAACTCTACGGACAAAAATAACAGTGCACTTGCTTCTAGAAATCCCGTCGAATCTCAGCTATGATGGTCTATAGGCGTGATATTCCGGCGGCTTCTCAGATCCTTCATTCTGTCATCTGGGCACTATCTTCCTTTCCGACCGGTTAAACGCGATAAACATTAACGGTATTCAAATGCTTATTCCATTTACCTGTTAAGTGCTTTACTCGGGCTTCCTTTCTCCCGGTCGATTCCTGTGACAACCCCTCCCTGTCGCTGGACAGTGGTTAAGTGTAACGATATCTTCGTTGCGATTCACAACATCAACTCTCTCGGTCAGTGAGCTGAATTCACAGTACGTGCACCACACTTCGCTACGTCACTCTATTATCTCTGGTTAGCGCTCTAAAAGCGTGGAGGATATCACTATCAAACTTTGCCTGTTAGTATTATTCGTGATTTCCTTCACACGCCCTCATGGCTTTTGACGTGATACACAAGTGTATGCGTGTTTAGGTGGTATCAGCAATCTGCACTTATGGCAGAACGACCAAGATCTTTTACGTGCCATAGTGGTGACACGGGGGTGGGACATGGGTTCCGTTTCTGGGTCTGCACACAAAGTTGACCCGTGTCCGTCCCGGCCCGGAATCGAACTTGCAGCCTTCCGATCACAAGTCCAGTGCTCTACCAACTGAGCTACCGGGCCCCCGGCATATCATGCAGGAACGCGTTCATGTCATTGATGATTTTTTGTTAATGAATTCATTTCTTTCAGATATAAGAGCCAAACCTTGAACTCTATTCGTCAAACAATTCTCATTCGGCACAGGTAGCTACTAGCAGTAAGGGTGTTGACTTTAGGAACTCTCTTCCCTTCTCTGTCAGACACTGCACCCCTCTCAGCTCTTTTAAACAACAGTTGAAAACTTTCTTTTTCGCACAATATTACACCAACCTGGCCAAATGTATTTTCGATTCCATTTCTGCACGTACTCCTCTCCCTTAAAGTTGGTATGATTGTTGAAAGTGTTCGCTGGGTATGTGTGTATATATATATAGTGTGTATTGCATATGATTATTGTGTGAACAGTACATGTGGTGATTTTTGTCTGTATGATTAATTGTTTTATGTAGGTTGTACATGTAATTGTTCTATTCTGTATATGTTCTTTTGTAGAGGGCCTAGAGCCATAGGTTCGGCACTTAATAATGTCCAGTTATTATTTAAGTTATTGAGACATCCCAGTGCATTAAGGGATTTATAGAGCAAATCGAGAAAATTCATTATTGAACGAAGCGCATAGCGCTGAGTTCAATAATTATTTTCGAGATTTGCTCTATAAATCCCTTAGTGCACTGGGATTGTTTCAATAACGATATTGTCGGTACCGCCAGAGAAAAAAGAAGATTCAAAACGCACATTTTGCAACGCGCATTTGGATAGGCGTAACTGTGTGGTCAGGTTTGTGTCAGATCTACTTTTGTGTGGGCTGTCTCAAGTGTGTCACACGCAAACTCTTGTTTTAATTTCTGTTTGTAAATTCCAGTGTAGCGTTAAGCTAAAAAAGTGATGATCTTTCATAGAGACCTCATTTAAACTCGGAGAAAGGACTGTGCTCTTAGTTATTTGCGATTCTAAACCTTCATCGAGCTTCGACAGATTGACTGTGCAGAGTGTTGCCCCTTGCCAAGGTCGATGGTAAGCACATTTTCAAAATAAATGTGGCATGTTTCTCGTGTGGTATCTTCACTCATCGGGGAGTCTGGTACTAAATATGAACGGTAAGAATGCTCTGAACCCTACACGTATTATATCCCCATCGTTTTATCGTTCACATTTGCCCAACATGTTAATTTGCTGAGCGGGATTTATGTCGTCTGCTATGCTATGGCAATCGAACCGGCACTGTACTGAGTCTCATTTCAAAAACAAAAATTGCTCGTCACGTTGCACTAAGTCTGCACGCATGAGGCAGGCTGGTAATAAGTCTTATATATATATGTGGTAAGAACGTTCTAAACCCTACACGTTTTCGATTCCGATTGTTCTTGCCTTGAAATAATAATTCTGAAACCATTCATTTACCTGAACTGATGCAGTCGTATTTACGAGTGTAATCTAGCCTGCTACGTAGGACTATATATTCCAAATGCTGATCTAGCTGGTACGTTATCGGAATAACACTTGTGTTTTGTGTTAGCTGCTGGGAATTGTATACTAACTCATCATTTGGTAATGTGGATAATAAGCTACGGCATAATTATGAGAAGAATCTTCGCAAGTCGATACTGAAAAATTAGACACAGCGGGTTCTATTTTTAGATCTGTGGCACAGGCACATGCAATCTGTCAGAAAAAACCCACTTCTGCTTTAATTGAGAAGCAGGAAATTTATGGTATTTTGGTATTGTGGAGAATATAAGCTACATGTCATTAATTAATTCTGAGGATGAGAGTACAGTCTCGCTTAGGCAAAGGGCGGAAGAATACGCTCTGTGGAAAAGTTAGCGCACTCCAAGAGTGCGCTAAAAGTTTTAGCGCATCGCCATTAGCCAATCAACTGGTTCACTTACTGACAATTATTATTATTATTATTTTTTGGGGGTACGTTTCTAAGGCGAAGGATAGCTTATCCCGTGTAAAAGCATGTAAGTAGACCGGGGATAGTAAGCAACACTCTTGTTACGCGAAGGAATCGTCACGCTCATAAGATAATTGCCTATGTCATGTTTTGATGTTTTGAGAAAAACGCAAAAAACTTTCTTTAGTTTCTGAACAATCTGCCTTTCTCATTATGTTTTAGTTATAAGTTGTAAACTGCCTATCTTGAGCTGTTACCACGAGGTAAACGTGAGATAAAGAGCTGACAGCAACATTTTCAATCAGCAAAACTGCATAACAACCCACAAAGAGCTTTTGCATATCTTCACATTTTCCAAACAAGTCTTCCTGTATCATAAAGAAAAAGTGCCGAACTCAAGAAACGAGATCGGCAGTTTTGCTAACGTTACCATGGCAATGGTTTCCGATGGTCTGAGAGTTTGTACTCTCTAACACATAATAGATACCCTTCCAGGAGTTTCCCCTGTAGTTTCACTACAGAAATGCCCAACACTGAGATAGATATTTTTCTTATGAGCGTGACGGAATGTGACTTTAACTGCTACGGGAAAAAGAGTAGCACTATGCAGCCACCTTGATGACAAACCCATCTACAGGCAAACACAGGAATATATTAATCTCACTCATTTAACACAAAGTGCGTCAATACTGAAGAAAGGACGATAAACCCTAGGGAGAAAAGCAGCCATTGTTTTGCCCAAAAGGTGATAACTGCTTCGAGAATAAAGCCACATTAAACAAAACCCCGGAGAAATAAACACTGGCATAAAAATCAACAGTTTACACGAAAGACAGTTAAGCCTAGATTTGCTACAAGACTGCCATAAACATCAACGAAAAAGCCGTATGAAAAAAAAAACACCCAGTAAAGATAAACAATCTCCTCAAACTCAGTAATTGATTGTGTGCAAGATATACATAGATGCTACAAGCTGAACACCAACAAAGCAACCATACAAAAGAACAACAACAAACGTTATAAACATCGAGATAAAAATCGACATTTTTTCCCTTGCACAACCATAGTATCTGGTATCACGCCGAAGAAGAACCATAGATCCTTTGAACAAACAAAAGTAACGGGTATATATATATATCTATACCAGGTCAAACTATAGGGAGATAAAACTGGCAGCAGGGAAACAGAAACATCACCTATGGCAACCAGAGTAAACACAGCGTGTGCTTTTCATCGGACTTCACAGAGAAGTAGATCGAGACAATGCCACAATAAAGGCTGTTGACATTTTCTTTCTGTCGCATCCCTGGAGGCCAAGACTTCATAGCGCTGGGCTAGCCGAGACTCACATAAAAAGAGACAAAGAGGGGAAAGAAAATGGCGTCTGCAGCCAACAGAACCAGTCTTTGACCAAGAACTGTGGAGCTTTTAGAATAAAATCAAATTTAGCGAATACCCTGAACAAGTAATGTACAATTCTCTGTTAGCTTTCTGTGCAATCGATCCCTATCTCCCTCTCATTCTCCTCGGCCCCCCCCCCCCCCCCCGACCCCCAACCCAATCCCGGTTTAAATTCTGCACTTTATAACACAACTTAGGCGTGGCTGTCACAATGGATTTTCTTTAGTGTATTAACAAAAAATGTCCTCGTAATTCTCCTCATTACAGTTTTTCAATTAAGACTGGTTTAGTCACTGTGTTATGCATGATCAACTTGAAATGCTTGACTAGACGCGTCAATATTCTGACTCAATTGCGGGTTTTGTCTTGTTTTTCTCACATGATGGTGTTCATTACGCAAATATTTTTTCACAGCTTTACTTGGATCGATGGTGCGCTAAAAAAAAAAAGTCAATTTATCTATCTTTGAAAAGAAATTCTACAGCCTTAAAAGTAAAACGTCTACTCTCGGTCATCTTGATTTCTGTGTCCTTCGCTTGTAAACGATTCGGAGCATCATCTGAATTTTGTTAGAATAGAGAAAAGACTAGATGGATCTTTGATGTCTTATTGACGGTTTTCATTGCATGCATGGGATGGGGACTGTCTTCTAAAGCGTCCGTGCTGTACTACCTCTAATAAATTGCCATTTATCCCTCCACGCTTTAACAATGGATCAGAGAGTATTTCCACTTGCATATATTCAGAAAGAAACCTCTTCATTCTTGTTGCGTCCCGTGGTGATTTGAATGTTTTTGTTCAATTAATTTTGTAACTGACAAATGCGTCAATCAACTGTGTCGTATTTAGCAACAAGTTCTCATTCTGCAGAGGAAGCTGTTTAAGTTAAATGGTACTCTCATCCCATGTTTAAAAAAAAAACACACACATCGAAATTAAAAAAAAACCCACACACATCGAAATTAAAAAACAAAACACACATCGAAATTTAAAAAAAAAACTTGGCTAATTTGTGGTGGTTCATCCGCAGGATCAAAGGCATCTTTGAGAGTGTAAAGTACCGACTAAACTGAATTATTCATGACGGGTTAATTAGAATTTCTTCAATAACTCTCAACAGTTACTACACTATTTTATCAGCTAAATGTCGTTAACGAATTTCCATTTTCTTGACGTAAACGAAATTTCGTTTTCTACAAACTTCATGCTAAAGCTTACATTTGTAATATTCTATGATTTCATCACAGTTCCCGATTTCGCAATTGAAAACTTGAAATGTTCTGCGAAGAGCCTCCAGGAAGGTAACCGATCTAAACCGAGGTCTCTAAAAAGCCATAACACAGAAGCATTTTTTTCTATAACACTATACACACCTCATCTCCATTGCTTCACAATAACCTCCCCTTTGAATTCAATAAAGGTTCACATCGATTTTTGAATTTTCAAATGCAAGGCGAATAAGCGACAACACGCCATCGTTATTGAAATTATTATCAATTAAAGAGGTCACGCAGTTGAATGTCCTCCGAGGTAGCGTTTTCAAAAGAATGTAAGACATTAATAACTGCAGAATTAAAAAAAAAATCAAACAAGCTGTTAAGTCGCTTGAACGCCGTCTCACAACAGGATGACCATGTAACAAACCAGCAAAACCAGATCCTGTTCATTCCATTTGGTTAGACACTGTCGTTAAAGGCACTGTCCTTTTAATGAAATCAGTTCTGCTGACTATTTAAGGTTTGCCTAGGCTTCATCATGAGATAAGACCATCCCTCTGCTTGGACACACTCTAAAAATCAATAGCCTGACTGTGTTTTGCAGTGTGTGTGTGTGTATGTGTGTGTGTGTGTGTATGTGTGTGTGTGTGTGTGTGTGTGTGTGTGTGTGTGTGTGTGTGTGCGTGCGTGTGTGCGTGTGTGTGCGTGCGTGCGTGCGTTTAGGTGTAATCAGCCACCTGCTCTTCTGCCAGAATTACTGAGGACGTTTACGTGCCTCAGTGGCGCGATGGGGGTGGGACATGGATGCCGCCTCGGAGTCTTCTCATAAAGTTGTGACCCATGACCGTCCTTGCCCCGGATTTGAACCCGTGACCCGTGACCCGAGGATGACAAGTCCAGTGCCTTACAGACTGAGCCACCTGCCCCCCCCCCCCCCCCCCTATTCAAAAAGTAAAATAAAATGCTGTTAATGTTTTGCCTTTGTTTTTGCTTTTAGTGTTTTGTTTTTGTTCGTCATACATCCGTCCCGAATTTATTAGCGGAATAGAACATCTCTCCACTCGGACACATACCCAAATCCAATAGTTTATCTTCCGTCCGAACAGAGTAGGCGGTTTGTGCTGCTGAATTAATTTCGTAACACACATCTATGTCAATCAGGGACATTCATCAGCACACACACACACACGTACACACACACACACACACACACACACACACACACACACACACACACAGACACACACACACAGACAGACACACACACACACACACACAGACAGACACACACACAGACACACACACACAGACACACAGGCACACACACACAGACAGACAGACAGACACACAGACACACACACACACACACAGACAGACACACACACACACACACACACACACACACACACACACACACACACACACATAGCCAGTATGCACGCAAAGTTGATTTGCAGTATCTGTCACAGTAGAAGGATACTCTTATCTCACACAAAAGCCTGAAGCGATATGTGGATGGGTATACGACTGTTACAATGACAAGGAATGTCTCTTCAAAGCGGTATTGATTGCGGACTGATAACAGCCTTTAAACTGCCACACGTATTTTTAAATACATGTACTCGGATTTGAGTGTAGTATGTATTTGGGAAATATTGTTTTATACCTTTGGATTAGCGGTTAAAAATAAACAATCAACCAAAACGCAGTCTTTCATCTGACCCATTTTCTTCGAAGAAAAAAATCAAAACGCGAAATAGTTAAAAAGAATCGCAGCACGACCTCTTAGCTAATTGCGCAATAGTTTAGTCATGTTTGGTACCACAATACGAACTTTTAGAGGCAGACAGCAGCATCCTTTTACCAACAAACAGAACTTTTCTCACGAGCAAGCAAGTAAAGAAGGACACCACACACGCAGACAAAGAAGATTCAATCAGCAATGTTTTGGGTCGTGCTTCCGACAACATGGTCCCAGCGACAAGCTTCTTCGCTCCTACTCGAGAGGCTTCGATCGTTCCGACGGCCGGGGCAAACACCTTATCAAAACAAATACATCGATTTTGTCTTCCAAGACACAGTTGTTATCGTGTGAACGCTTCGGTTCACTATCTCAGATGCAGCCAGGCTTTTACATCGGCTAAAGCCATCCCTCCACTTGGTCACATACCATCAGTCAACATTCTGCTTCCTGTGCAGAGTGGAAATATTACGATGAATTAAAGGCACAGTGCAGCTCACAGCCTTCGTTTTGCGTTTTTGTTGCAGCTGAGTGCATTTACAGTTCAAAAATCCTCCTATGGTAGTAAAACAAACCCAAAACTACCCAACGACGACATGTGTGAAGCTCGACAGTTTCTTGTTCACGCGAGTGCATAAATTAACCTAGTTATTACGTTGGTGTTTGGTCGGAGTTCGATTCAACTTGAGTGATTCCGGCCTCCATTTTGTTTGACACAAACTCATGATGACGTCTGGCATAGTTTGCTTAGTGACGTGTCTTTTTGTGCATGATGTGGTGATCTACCTGATCTACATTTAGATAAAAAAAATAGGCCAAGACCAGCCGGGTCCGAGTACGAAATGAATTCGTAAAAAAATCACAGTTCTTGACTCTTTGGGTGCAAGTCAATGAAACTTGGTAGTTCTTCTAACGGATAGCTGCCTGAGGTATGACTAAAAGCCCCAGGGGCTCCGTGCACCTGGATTTGACAAGTTCAGTACCTTTAATTTAACAGATTGAAACCAGTCAGTTAAAACATTCATTCATCGAGAAGAAAAAACCCCACACTGCACGAAAAGGACTCGGGCAGATGATTTTTTTCTCTCCAAAATATTTGTCCAATTGAAGAGATGGTATTAGTTCATGTAAAAGCCTTAGCAAATGTACGATAGCAAGCTGAATCGGTTACACGGGAAGCACCATGGCTTTAAATGCACAATCCGTCCCGTGTAAACGTTTCGCCTCACCATCTCAGATGAAGCCATGCTTTTACATGGGGTAAGACCATGCTTCCACGCTGACACACACCACAAATCTACACCATTCTGTGTGGAATGATTATATACTTAATTACATTTTTAACTGACAACTATGTCAATCTGCGCAAAGAACTCAGCAGAACGTTCCGGGCGGGGATGTAGCTCAGTCGGTAGCGCGCTGGATTTGTATCCAGTTGGCCGCTGTCAGCGTGAGTTCGTCCCCACGTTCGGCGAGAGATTTATTTCTGAGTCAACTTTGTGTGCAGACTCTCCTCGGTGTCCGAACACCCCCGTGTGTACACGCAAGCACAAGACCAAGTGCGCACGAAAAAGATCCTGTAATCCATGTCAGAGTTCGGTGGGTTATAGAAACACGAAAATACCCAGCATGCTTCCTCCGAAAACGGCGTATGGCGGGGTAAAAAACGGTCATACACGTACAATTCCACTCGTGCAAAAAAACACGAATGTACGTGGGAGTTTCAGCCCACGAACGCAGAAGATGAAGAAGAAGAACGTTCCCACTGTCCACAGAAAGCAGCCAGGCTGTTGATTGTTGTCACGTGTCCAAGGGGAAGGATGCTCTGCTCATATCCCATGTACATTTGTTTGTTTGTTTGTTTGTTTAACGCCCAGCCGACCACGAAGGGCCATATCAGGGCGGTGCTGCTTTGACATATAACGTGCGCCACACACAAGACAGAAGTCGCAGCACAGGCTTCGTGTCTCACCCAGTCACATTATTCTGACACCGGACCAACCAGTCCCAACACTAACCCCATAATGCCAGACGCCAGGCGGAGCAGCCACTAGATTGCCAATTTTAAAGTCTTAGGTATGACCCGGCCGGGGTTCGAACCCACGACCTCCCGATCACGGGGCGGACGCCTTACCACTAGGCCAACCGTGCCGGTCCCATGTACATTTGAGACCCGGACAGATATGTGGCGAGATCGAGAAGGAATGCACCTTTGTACAACAAACAGACACTTTTTTTCACGGAAAAGCACGGGACGGAGGACAACACAAAATCAGACAAACAGTCTCCAACTGCATAACTGTTTTTGGACGTGCATCCGACGCCAAAGGCAATATATATACAGGTTGCGGCGAGAACAGCCCATTATCGAGTAAAAAGCCGAGACAAAGATGACAAGTTCCATTTACTTGTTGTTTGGTTAATTCAACTTTTGTCTGTCCATGTAATGTACTTCGTGTTGCTTAAATTAAACTGAATTAATTGATGGCTATATGTTTCTTGATAAACGAGTTCCGAAAATAACTTTGTATGGGTTTTGAAAGAGTGAATACCCTTGCTTTAACGGGAACAAACATTGGAGGGGCCAATCACCAGCGAGGAAGCACGTGTTTTGTGTGTGTCCATGAAGAAGCAAGGGTATTCACTCTTTCACAAACTAACAGAGTTATTTCCGAACATCGTCTATTGCTCTACATATTTATCACCCCCTTCATCCCCATGGCTCAAGGTGGCCCGATTTGATGAATTGATCAACCTCGACACTTTGACATCATAATTCTCGTCTCAGACTGTTAATGGAACACCCGTTCTTGCCTCCAGGGGGAGGTGCCACGGAGGATGAACTGGTGTTTTTTTCCGTTTCATTTTCATTTGCATTTACTTTATTATCCAATTGCAGGGACACTCGGGTATAGCTACCTCCCAGTGGAAAGCTAGCAGAAACGAAAGTCGCGCTACCCAGGCGTGTGTGTGTTTAGTTGTATGTAATCATCCACCTGAGCTTCTGGAAGAATGACCGAGGTCACAGTGGTGACATGGGGGTGGGACATGGATACCGTCTCAGTTACACCGGTATTCTGAAAGAAGAAAAAGGCCGTCGTTTTTGTTGGTCTCGGTCCCGTATTGAGTTTTTGTTCGGTCTTCCCGCAACCCCTGTAATCTTCTTTGCCCCCACTCGAGACGCATCCTTGTGGAGGTCATCAAAACAAATACATCGATTTTGTCTTTAACGACTAATAGGACTAGGAGAGAGAGACTAATAGGACTAGGAGAGAAGAAGCCTTGTCGATGGTTCTCAGTCTGAATGTCTATAAAGCCCGCCATAGGGACACAAGTAGCAGCATAAAACAAGCATTTTTTTGTCTTTAAACTTCTTTGCTCTCTGCTATTTAACCAAAATAATGACATTCTCCATAAGACACCAGCAGTGATGGGAAACGGCGTTTCGTAGTTGTACAAAAAAAACGCTCGCGCTGGACCCGAGTACTCTTCAGACATTCACACACACACACACACACACACACACACACACACACACACACACACACACACACACACACACACACACACACACACACACACACACACACACACACACACACACACACACACTCTCTCTCTCTCCCTCACTCCCTCCCTCTCTCTCTTTCTTTCTTACACACACACACACACACACACACACACACACACACACACACACACACACACACACACACGAGTACAGACTCATGCACACACACACACACGAGTACAGACTTATGCACACACACACACACACACACACACACACACACACACACACACACACACACACACACACACACACACAGTAACACTAACACATGTGCACAAAATGAATCGAACCCGGATCACTTTGGCCATAGACTCTCTCGTGCTCTCTGTCTCTCTTTCACCGAGACCAAACCCTGCATTGTAATTTCTTTGCCGAGACCATTTCCCCACTCGTTGTCTGGCTTGCACTGAAATCATGCTTTTCTCGTCACTGCGTGACGTGTTCGCCGCCCAAGTCTGCCCTTTAGTTCAGGCTGTTCGCAAAGCGACCAGCCTCCCACCGCAAAAACTCCCACCGTTAAGAGTGGTGTTTGTGATTTATTTGGCATTTAGGTCCCAGGTAACATTATGAAGTTTTAATACGATCAATCGGACCTATTATCAAGTTAGTGTATCAACTTTTGAACGAACTGCGCCCAGTAGTTTCCCAGCAATAAGCTGTTAAGTCGAGACAGACACACACACACACACACAATTAAAGTCTGCAGGACCCTAGTACTGCGTACTCGGGGACAAGCACGTGTGAGGTTAGTGTGTGTGTGTGTGTGTGTGTGTCTGTGTGTGTGTGTGTGTGTGTGTGTGTGTGTGTGTGTGTGTGTGTGTGTGTGTGTGTTATACAATTATACCATTTTGTCTGTCTGTCTCTTTTTACTTTCTTTATCACATAAACGAACACCAATGCACTAACAGATACAGACAAATAGACGCCACAGCAGCAGCAGCAGCAGCAGCAACACCACCACCACCACCACCACCACCAAAAACAACAACAACAACAACAACATACATTTTCCAGTCTATGAGTAGTTATAACTTTTTCACAGGACAATTTATTGACAGTTTTTGAGAAAAAAGCACACGAAATACGATTTCGCTTAATGCTAACATTTGAATGATCACAACGAAGCCTTATCCTAGAACAAAGCACTATCGACAATGGCCGCTCTTATAAACAACCCTTTTTGTATAGATGGTCCATCGTCCTACGTTAAATCGTTCAATTGATTTGATTTTATGATCAGAGAACATGAACACTCTTTGAGTGGTTGGTTTCCACAGAGGAATCATTGAATATAATGAAATCAAAGACCTACACAAAGTATGCCTGTTATTATAATTTCACTGGGGAAAAATAAAAAAGTAAACAGGCTTTGCTGAGAACCAAATCCAAAATAGATTGACTGATGGCGTTCTGAAATTTAAGTATCAAACAAGTCGCATCAAGGGATATTGGTTTTCAGTTGTCTGCTCTACAAGGTTTGGTTTTTCACACACACACATACACACAGGGCACCTCCACACACACACACACACACACACACTCACAGACACACACACACACAGGGCACCTCCACACACACACACACACACACACATTCACACACACACACACACACAGACATTATACACACACACATACAAACACAAACACACCCACACGTCTCTCTCTCTATTTCTCTCTCTCTCTTTTCTTTCTCTCTCTCTCTCTCTCTCTCTCTCTCTCTATATTTCTGTTTCTGTCTCCCTCTTTGTCTTTCTGTATCTGTCTGTCTATCTATCTGCCTGCCTCCCTCTCTCAATCTCTCTGTCTCTATCTCTCTTTCTTTCCTCTTTGTGTCTCTCTTCCTCTCCTTGTGTCTCTCTTCCTCTCTTTGTGTCTCTCTTCCTCTCCTTGTGTCTCTCTTCCTCTCTTTGTGTCTCTCTTCCTCTCTTTGTGTCTCTCTTCCTCTCTTTGTGTCTCTCTTCCTCTCTTTGTGTCTCTCTTCCTCTCGTTGTGTCTCTCTTCCTCTCTTTGTGTCTCTCTTCCTCTCTTTGTGTCTCTCTTCCTCTCTTTGTGTCTCTCTTCCTCTCTTTGTGTCTCTCTTCCTCTCTTTGTGTCTCTCTTCCTCTCTTTGTCGCGATTTCTCGTTCATCCTGTCTGTCTTACTCTGGCTCTCTCTGCACACTGTATATACATTTCTTTCTGTCTTTGTCTGTCTGTATGTCTCTCTGTCCGTAGGTCTCTCTCTCTCTCTCTCTCTCTATTTCGCTCTCTCTCTCTCTCTTTCTCGCTCTCTCGTGCTCTTTCTCTCTCTCTATTTAATTAAAATGCAATTCAGTGAAACTTCCGTCAAGGAACTCTACATGCTGTTTCTCTTGGAAACAAGTAAATAATTCTGTGATAATATTACATCATTGCTTGATATTCATAATGAATTTTGAAATGTCTTTTAATTGTTTGACATGTTAATTATATAAATTGTATTGCAATTAACTTAACTTCTATTTCTTCTTGTTATTAATCGAGTTACCCTCAATGGGCGAGGGCCGGATGAAAAAAAAGCATGTATATACATTGCTTATTCTGTTACCCTCGATAAATAAATAAAGTTCAAAGTTCAAAGTTCTCTCTCTCTCTCTCTCTCTCTCTCTCTCTCTCTCTCTCTCTCTCTCTCTCTCTCTCTCTCTCTCTCTCTCTCTCTCTCTCTCTCTCTCATCGCATCGTTCATCCCTGTTCGAACTGTTCAATTTTATTTTATCATATTCTGTATGTGTATGAGTGCAGTGCTAGCAGGAACATTTATAATTGCTGTGCATCGACCGCTTATAACATTTCGCAGAATTTTTTAAAATTCTGATTTACTACTTCTCACTTGACTTTTCCCTTAAGTTAGCCAGTTACTGAAGTCGTAACTTGTTTGCTTCACTTTTTACTCTTTGTGCATTCATTTTTCTCCGTGTTTTTTTTATTGATTTCATCTCTCAGATTTTTGGTTGTTGTTAATAATTTTGTTTATTAAATTATGAATTTAAACGTGTCAAAACACACTCTCCAGGTTGGACATCTTAATGTCTATCATCTCGTTAACAAAGTGCCTGATATATGCGTGCTGCTAAACCAAAGCTCAAAGCCAGTTCATGTTTTTGGGATGAGCGAAACACGGCTCGACTCGAGAATTGCCGATAACTTGATTTACATTCCCCAATACTCTGTTTTGCGACGCGACAGCGCAAGGAAGAATCAGACAGGCATTGCAGTCTATATTCATGAATCAATTTCTGAATTTGCAACACGAAGAACTGATTTAGAGGACGACAATATTGAGTGCATTTGGATTGAAGTAAAAAACTGTAAATCCTCGCCTCTGCTCATAGGTTATATATATCGTAACCCTGCCGAAACGTCGATTTGGTCAGAATATTTCATTCAGATGATGGATAAAGTCAAATCACGCAATAAAGATATTGTATTGCTTGGAGATTTTAATATTAATCTGAATAAGCCTCAAACAGTATGGAATTCAACAACAACTTTATTAGGTCTTTATCAACTGGGTCTGAACCCAACAAGAATAACAGACACAACTGCAACTCTTATTGATCACATATATACTGATGATAAGAAGATTGTTTCTAATGTGTATGTGTCCAATTCCAGTATTAGCGATCATATGCCTATTTTTTGTTCGGTCTCTATGCGCTTGCCTAAATCAGGAACAAAAGGCCACACGACCATAGAATACAGAAGTTTTAGACATTTTGATGAGTCAGCATTTTTTCGTGATCTTAGTGAAGCTCCATTTCAGAGCGTTTTTGATTTCAGTCTTGCAGATGATGCTTTTGATCACTTGTATAGCATTTTAAGCACAATTATAGATAAGCACGTGCCCCTGCGTCAGCATAGAGTAAAACATGCCAGACTTCCGCCTTGGTTAACATCAGATATTATAGAGGCGATGGCTCTGAGAGATTATTTCAAGGAAAATAAGATGACAGACGAATATAAACAGCAGAGGAATGAGGTGTTAAACCGTGTGAGACAATCCAAAACTGGTTACTTTGATAAATTAATTTCCGATAAGAAAGATACTGCAACAATTTGGCGGGCAGTAAATGAAATCCTTGATAAATCTAGGAAAAGGTCAACTGCTAATCTAACAAAACTATCTGCGGAAGAATTTAATAATCATTTTATATCTTTAGCGGATAAATTGAAGGCTTCTGTGGCAGAAACAAATTCTCGGGATAGAGATGACTGTTTTGAAAAATTGGACGAATTCTGTCAGCGGAACAGAATAAACAATGAAGCGTTTATCATTCCTCCGATTGCAGTTCATGAGGTCGGAACATTTATTGAAAACCTGGAGAATAAAAAGTCCATGGGTCCTGATAAAATACCCGTGAAGCTATTGAAGCTTTCTCTACCGTATATTGTGGATTCGCTCACGTTTGTATATAACCTTAGTATTGAGCAGAACTTTTTTCCGTCTAAATTGAAAAGCGCCAAAGTCATACCCCTTCCCAAATGTAAAGATCTCTCAGACCCAAGTAATTTTAGACCCATTTCTTTACTGCCTGTTTTGTCAAAACCATTAGAAAGGCATGTGCACAAGCATCTTCTTGCTTACATGGAAGAACAAAATTTGTTCCATCAGTTTCAATCCGGTTTTCGGTCCAAGCATTCTTGCCACACAGCTCTTACGTCTCTCTGCGAAGCTTGGCTGTCAGCAATGAACAAGTCTGAAGTTACAGGAGCATTGTTTTTGGACTTTAAGAAAGCATTTGACTTAGTCGATCATTCCATATTGCTGAAAAAATTACACTATTATTTGAGAAACGATTCGGTCTGTGACTTCTTTAAATCGTATCTTGCTGACCGGACACAGTATGTCACTCTACAATGCCAGAATTCGTCTACTGCACTAGTAAGACATGGCGTCCCTCAAGGGTCTATATTAGGACCTATTCTCTTTTGTATTTACGTTAATGATTTGCCTTTACATGTATCGGATGATAAAGTCAAATGCGAGTTTTTTGCAGACGATTCGTCTATCCATACCAGTAACACCTCGTTGGAATCAGTAAATTCTTCCCTGAAGAACACTTTGGACGAAGTTGCGAAATGGTGCACATCAAATGCCATGATACTGCACCCAGAAAAAACTAAAAGCATTGTTATTACCACAAGACAAAAGCATCAGCTAAGTCCTCTTAAATTACAACTGTCCTTAGGTACAACTCAAATACAGCAAGTTAAACACATCGCATATTTGGCATAACTGTCGATGAAGAAATGAAATGGCAAACACACATAAACAACCTCTGCAAAGTGCTATTAAGGATTTTATATTTGTTGTCAAAACTCAAACATTATACGAAGTCTGACATACTAAAATATGTTTGTTCATGCTCACATAATACCTCATATTAATTTTGCTTCAACATTGTGGGATGGCTGCAGTTATGTTCACTTACTAAAACTCAATTCTTTGTACCGTCGTGCTGCTAAGTTTATTCTGCATGAATCGCACATGTCTACAGA
>NC_090258.1:17813604-17821104 GCF_037325665.1 Littorina saxatilis
GTATGTTAAGAACAACTCCCACAGTGAAATTGAAGGAAAACAAAGTGAAAATCCGCCTGCCATAGAGGAGCTAAAGAATCAACAATAAACGACTGCATGGATAGCTTGATGCACGAATGCATTGCGGACATGTTTGTCTCCAACCAAGAGAAAGTTCCAAAAAATCCCTTTTGTGCTTCTTATTATACAGTGACGTCAAAGACAGCCTTTTCTGCTGTTCATACATTCAGGGGTTATGGTTACACTAAACGACGTAGTTGTAGCCATACTGCCATCCAGATTTATTTTTTCCTTGCGAGCAGTCACAGGGTGTTTGTGCTGTCTGCCAACCGTTAGATGACCCCGCCCAAGTCTGTTAAGGGACCGTTTGACCGTTATAGAACGCGTCTTTTTGATTTTTTGGCACAGTTGGAAACGGTTGATTTTTATCCCTACCATTGTTTCCAAACATTATATAGGAATGTTTTGTGAACAACGGATAATAGCCGCTACTCGCATGTGTAGCAAAAGTGAGCGTACATACTCACCCTGGTCGTCCAGCCGTTGTCCGTTGCCCGTCTTTATCTGTCTGTACTGAACATTACCTTTGGATATTTCTCCAACGCTATGAAGGGAAGAAACACCAAATGTTGCAAAATGTTGTATGACCCCAAGAGCTCAAAAAAGATACTTGAGAACCTTGACCTTACCATAAGGTCAAGGTCACAGGGAGAATTAATGTGGTCTAAAAACTGCAAAATTTCACATTGTGCCAGTTTTCTGGAAAACAAATTAAAAACAGCGGGCTTAGTTTTGTATGGTATACAATAAAAAGAAAGCCTTATCTTCTGATACCATTTTGGTTGACCTCGCTTCAATGTCAAGGTCAGAGGAGCCCTTCAAAGTTGAATTGTAGACATATTTTGATGTGAGCTTGCCCCTTTAACTTTACTATGGACGATATCTCTTACAAACTTAAACACTGAGTGGGGCGTTTGTTAGAATTTCATAGTGAGCCACATCTGGTCACATATCGTTAGGGTCAAGGTCACATTGACCCCTATGAAAAATGTGACCAAGCCGGGTAAAGAAATCCATGTGTCTTGGTAAAAAATCTTAACAAAGCAAAGCCCATGCGACTCTCATGCTTGACCTTTGTCTTAAAGTGACCTTGACCTTCAGGTGACCTTGAATGTGAAGGTCTAACAACTGAAGCTGGCAAGGACATTGTACACTATTAGAACTGTTTTACAGATTTTTCCTACCAAATTACACATGACCTTTGGCCAAGGTCAAGATCATCAAAGGTCACACATCACAAGGCTATCAATTCAAGACATAGGAAGCATAAACATACTTATTGGCACTTTCTACAAAGAGACATTGTCACTTTTAGTGATTCAATTGCCCGTTTCAGTCACATTTCATAAGGGGCAAAGTGACCTTGACCTTGATGATATGTGACTAAATGTGGCTCAATATCAGTATATAACATGTGCCCCACACAATTATGAAGTTTGAAAGATTTTTTTCATAGTTCAGGGTCAAGGTCACTTCAAAACATGTATACAATTCAACTTTGAAGGACTCCTGTGACCTTGACATTGAAGCGAGGTCAACCAAAATGGTATCAGAAGATAAGGCTTTCTTTTTCTTGTATACCATACAAAACTAAGCCCGCTGTTTTTAATTTGTTTTCCAGAAAACTGGCACAATGTGAAATTTTGCAGTTTTTAGACCACATTCATTCTCCCTGTGACCTTGACCTTAAGGTAAGGTCAAGGTTCTCAAGTATCTTTTTTGAGCTCTTGGGGTCATACAACATTTTGCAACATTTGGTGTTTCTTCACTTCATAGCGTTGGAGAAATATCCAAAGGTAATGTTCAGTACAGACAGATAAAGACGGGCAACGGACAACGGCTGGACGACCAGGGTGAGTATGTACGCTCACTTTTGCTACACATGCGAGTAGCGGCTATTATCCGTTGTTCACAAAACATTCCTATATAATGTTTGGAAACAATGGTAGGGATAAAAATCAACCGTTTCCAACTGTGCCAAAAAATCAAAAAGACGCGTTCTATAACGGTCAAACGGTCCCTTAACAGACTTGGGCGGGGTCATCTAACGGTTGGCAGACAGCACAAACACCCTGTGACTGCTCGCAAGGAAAAAATAAATCTGGATGGCAGTATGGCTACAACTACGTCGTTTAGTGTAACCATAACCCCTGAATGTATGAACAGCAGAAAAGGCTGTCTTTGACGTCACTGTATAATAAGAAGCACAAAAGGGATTTTTTGGAACTTTCTCTTGGTTGGAGACAAACATGTCCGCAATGCATTCGTGCATCAAGCTATCCATGCAGTCGTTTATTGTTGATTCTTTAGCTCCTCTATGGCAGGGGGATTTTCAATTTGTTTTCCTTCAATTTCACTATGGGAGTTGTTCTTAACATACGTTTGTTAAGAAAATTTTGGCTGATTGTAAAACAGCTGTAATATACGGCAGTCCAGGTTGTCCTTCAACTGTAAAAATGAAATAATGCTCTTTAAAGTATCATTTACAACAGTGGTGGCTGTTTTCACAAGTATGCTACAAAAAACACGACAATACATAATACATAAGGAAAAGCCCTATGTTTGGTCAGTTGGTGAGATAGGTAAATGTTATTTTTGTGTGACAGTTCTGATGGTTTTCAAAGGGCTAATTCTTTGCTTTTCGACATATGCCCAACTGAAAACGCTTTAGCAACTCAAGTGCACACGACAACCATCTAAATAGACTACATGTTCGCAGAAAACACAATACTGAATATAGAGGGAAAAATAACGGCTCTTTTTAAAAGCACTTTTAGTAGTGAAGTACTTTTAGGATTGTTTGGAATTTTTTACCAGCAGACACCCTTTTACTGCTGAGTGTCTTAGTATTGTAAGATGTGTGATTTGAATTTTGGTTTAAAGGTGCCTTTGGTTTGAACACCCCTACCCCTACGAGGCAGAAATACAAAGAAATAGAAGGAAATTGAGCCTATTTGGAACCAGACTTTAGTATGTTCCCATGGGGGGATTCACGGTGCGAATGACACTGCGTCAGCTTTTTCATTTATCTTTAGTATTTTCTTCAACTTTAACTTTTAGGACCATGTATGAGGTTGTGGCAAGCTAAATACACAACACGACGACGTCTCGGAAAAATAGTAAGGATTATATAGGGAAAAACAACAGTGTCAGTTAAAGTCCGTTTTGAAGGTGTTAGTGGTTGGGGATTTTGAAAAGCATCAGACATAAGGCAGATACAATCCTTTCTGCGTGTTCTGGTGCAGAAAGAGTTTTCAGTGATACATTGGGGTGACCAGTAGATACCATTTTACAACCATACCCCCAAACGACATTTACAGAGCCCAAAGAAGGATTTGGGTCAATTTCAAAGCCATTTTTCCGTATGAAGCGCCAACTTTATATGAAAATGTGTTTAATAAACATCAAAGGACTGAGGTTGAACTTTCTGATAAGGGACATTTTAAACCTAGTCATTGTCACTTCAACGTTGTTCTCTAATATGCCTGGACTATAAAACACAATAGCGTTTATATAGCTATTCTGACATTACATTCTGTGTTAAAATCATGTTTTTGTCAGCAGCAAGGACCAGAATGGTCCGATCCATGTCGTTGATTGCAGACGACGGTTCCCTTTCCGCATGAAGCCACGGAAATAACCGAACATTGAAAAAACCCACGGACATGTGTTACGGAGAAAACTCGGGATAACCGGATGTTTAGCATTAAGTCAATATGCTAGGAATCATATGACGTCATGACGTATCATGCTTGCCTACGTAGATTGTATACATGTTCGAAAGTCTGACTGTTGTGAATTCGCGTGGTGAAGACTGCGGTAAATCTGTAGATGATAAGAGAACAAGGATTGTCTCAGAAGAAACGACTAAATGTTTCAGACCGGTAACTTCATTTCAACATTGCACTATATAATGGACGTTCTATGTGACAGGAGAGTTTGCTGATTTTGTGTTAAACATTGGAGAGATCGTCTGCTAGAATCAGAGATAGGTCGCTTCAGATTGCAGCTTCTGGAAATTTGCAAGGTTTGTTGCCTTTTAAAAGAACTGGATTTTACACGTAATGTATGTCATGTACAGTAAGCAACAACAAAAACACACACAAAGCAAATGGCATCGTCTGTCGACTAGGCATACACGTCAGCCATTGTTGTTACAGTTTTGAGTCAACATTGTACGTATTCTTCCGCAACAGGGTCCAATCGTCTGGGTTTGAATGTTCTAAAAATAAATTCTAGTGTTGATTATTTTTTAGCCCTCTTTATTCTTACTTCGAATAATCCACGTGTGATTTTGGGGTTTAATCAAAGTAGTTCGTTCTAATTTCTCACTTGTCTAAAAATAATCAACTAGATTTAATCCACCCCTCGGTTGCATTGCAGGAGTTGTATAAATAAACATAATTATTTCAGACAATTATACTGCGCTGGGCAAGAAGTCCTAAATTCTAAACACACGGCACTCGCATACAATAACATGCAAATACAACAGGGCTTTGAAAGCAAACAAGCAAACAAAAACACATCAATCTTTCGTGTTGAGCTGCAAGCACGTCATGTGTCAGGTCTTGATAAAGCTTATTTCCGTACCTTTTTCCCTCTTATTTCTCTTTTGTTTCTCCTGGCTGACAAAGATCGAACGAGTGTACACAGTGCAAAGCAACACCGGCACTCAGTCATTGTCCGATATGCAGGAACAATAGAATCGACCGCTCCCCCTCTTGGGGACGACACGGTGTTTGCACGTGCGCTACGAGAAGCTGAACCGTGTCAATAAAGGTTCAGTGGAGCGAAGAACAATGTCTGTAAGGATAGGGAATGTATATGTAGCAACGAAAAGAACAGACAAGAACACAACTGTCTGTCAAGAATAGGGAGTGCATCATTATGTAGCAACGAAAACAAACGACCAAAAAAAAAAAAAAGTTAGTACAAGTCGCGTGTAATGTGCCATGCAAGTTGGCATTTGCCATGTAATACCACTAAGGCCAAAAACAAAATTAGTCTGTTTACGGTAACCCGACCGACCCTATTTTTTTCGCGCGACCCTAGACTTTTTTTTTTGACATTTGGGGAAAAAAAAAAAAAAAAAAAAAAAACCCCATAAAAATATGGTTTTTGGGGAAAAAAAATAATAAAAAAAAAAAATCCCGACCTACTGACCCTATTTTTTGGGCCTATGTTACCGTAAACAGACCTTTTTTTTTTTGTTGGCCTAACTATTTTCTCATTAACTGCTATTAAGGATAGGGAGTGTATTATGCAGCGACGAAAACAAAAGACAAGAAAACAACTGTGTGTGCAAGTTGGGTGTAATGTGCCATGCAAGGTGACATTTGCCATGTAATACCACTAACTATTTTCTCATTAACTGCAATCAATCAAAGGATTGTCGTGTGTAAACATAGAATTGATAACTCGGGGTGCACGCAGAAAAGTAATAGCTGTAAGGAAAGATACGAAAGGGAGACATTTGATAAAGAAGATTTGATTTAGACATGTTGCGTGTAATGGGCCGTGTAGTTCCTATTACCTGCAATCATACGTACGGCATTTGTTTGTGAGAAATGAAAACAGGTTTTTCATGAAAAATGAAAAATGAAAGCAGTCTCTTTGTTTTTGGATTTGTGAAAAATGAATTTAGTGCACGCAGACTAGTGCTGTATGCAGTAAGGGAGGTGACAAAAAGACATTAACAATGTGTGGACGTGTTGCGATATGATAAGCCATCTTTGTCTTGCACTTATTACTTCTATCAGAAGAATTTTGTGCGTACATGAACATAGAAATTGACAACCGTGATCGCTCATTCCATGTATAGAAATATACTTACAAACAAAACGTTATTTTTTTTGTCTCAGGTTTTCTTCGTAAGTAATTTTTATGTTTACATGGGAAGGTATGTGCCCCATCATCATCCCCCCAAAATGCACATACCTTCCCGTGTAAACGATTAAAGTGTTTTACATGGGATAAGACCCTCCCATCACCTCTATTTTGACACATACGAAGACTCTGGGCCATGGGCCGAGTGAAATTTTATTCTATTAAAGGCACAGTAAGCCTCGCGTAAACCATCACATATACTGTCAGGCTTTTACACACAGTACAAACACCCTTCTATTTGAACGCTCACCAAACGGGAACATCCTAGATGCCCTACGTAAAGAGCGAGCAATATTCAAAGAATAAATTTTGCGGAGAGAGTGTCAGAGACAATCGGACCGTGGTGCGTTTTGGTGCTAGACCTAACTTTTAAAATCTAAATAATAATTGACAGCTTGTTACACAAACATTCTTAAATCATAAAAGAATTCTTTTTTCATCAAGACAAGATCAGTACAATTCGAAGTTTTGAAAGTTTGAAAAAAGAAAAGCCCGGAAGCAGGGCCACGCAAGGTCGTGGTTCTCGTAGCAGACGACGGTTTATACCTATCGCCAGTTCCACTGAACAGTCAAAAGCCATCGCTAGAGTTCTTGTGAACCACAGCCGTTTGTTTCGTGCATAGTCAGAGGTACTTAATAACGTGCTATTGCAGATAAGCTCACAGCGAGTCGCATTCAAATTACTAACTGACGACTACATTGTGAAAAAGGGAAACTTGATCACACGGGTTCACGATGGCTCAGGGCTAAGATAAACCACGCAAAAATAAATTCTTTGAAAATTGCTCGCTCTTTACGGAGGGCACCTAGGATGTTCCCGTATGGTGAGCGTTCAAATGGAAGGGTGTTTGTACTGTGTGTAAAAGCCTGACAGTATCTGTGATGATTTACGGGAGGTTTACTGTGCCTTTAACCAATTTTTAAAAGCCACTTGTTGTGTGACGTCAATCTCCAAAAATTAAATCGTAACAAATTTCTACACTGCAGTCAGGATTTGATTTTGGTATGTGACCAAGTGGAGGGATGGTCTTATCTCGTGTAAAAGTCAGGACAGATTTGAGATAGTTAGCAGAACTATCTTCACGGGAAGGAATGTGCCCTTAACACCCCCCCCCCACACACACACACCCCCCCCCACACCCCCCCCCCCCCCCCACATTTCTACCATTCGCTTCCCTCAACCAAAACACTGCTAACCAATTCTGGTGATCAAACGCATTTGACCTGTGAATATTCATCACGTAAGGTGTGTTACTCTGATTGGCTGACCCAGGTCACGAGAATTCTTTGACTGACAGGCATAATCAGGTAGGAGCGCTCCAGTTCCCATTGCGGCTGTTCTGTCTAATTCGCGGGGTAGCTTCAACATTTCTTTTGTTCGAATTAAACGGTAATAAAACCGTTATTTCTAATATGCTGACTGTTAGCAAATTGATAACAGACATGTCTCACAAACGATATCAGCATTCGCCTAAAAGGCTCATGCTTGATATCTTTTTTCTCGACATGTCTGTTATCATTTGCTAACAGTCAGCATATTAGAAATAACTCATA